>NW_027182972.1:220000-242500 GCF_041146395.1 Eulemur rufifrons
TAAGAGCTAGGGTTAGGTTTAATGGTTAGGATTAGGGTTATGGTTAGGGTAAGGCTTAGGGGTTAGGGTGAAGGGTTAGGGTAAAGGGTTACAGTTTTTGTTAGGCATAGCGTTGGGGTTAGAAGTAAGGGTTACTGTCAGTGTTAGGGTTGTAGTTAGGGTTACGGTTAGGGTTAGCGGTTTAGAATTAGGGTTAGGGATTAGGTGTCACAGTGATGACTAGGAGATAGGGTTAGAATTATGGGATAGGGGTTGTTCTCAGGAAATGGGTTATGCATTAACGTTAGGATAAGAGGTTAAAGTTAGGCGCACGGTGAGGTTTACGTGTTAAGGGGAGAAATAGGAACAGGGTTGGGTGTTATGTTCAGGGTTAGGGTTATCTGTTAAAGGTATTGTTTATGCTTAGCGCACGGGCCCTGTCTGCATTAGGCGGGCGGGCGGAGTTTAGGGGGCTGGGATTGTACCAGGGAACCCACTCTATCATACTCTGGTTATGGGCCTGTGGGTTTCATGCAAGACACAGTGGTAGAGCCTCCTTTCACGCATGGCATGGGAGGATTGCAGGCTTTCTAAACTCTAACAAAGGAAGAAGTCTGAGAATTAGATTTAGGGTTAGGATTATGGTTAGGGTTAAGGATGAAGTTTAGTGTTAGGGTGAGGGCTTAGGGTTAGGAATTAGGGTTAGGTTTAAAGGTTACTCTTAGGTTTAACGGTTACACTTTGGTTTCGGGTTGAGGTTTAGGGTTAGGGTTAAGATGAGGGGTTAGGGTTTGGTACAGGGTTAGGGTTAAGTTTTAGGTTTAGGGTTGAAGATTAGGATTAGGGTTAGGATTAAAGGTTAGCGTGAGAGTTAACGCTTAGTGTTAAGGTTAAGAGTTAGGGTTTAGGGTTAGGGTTAGGGTTAGGATTCGATTTAGGGTTAGAGTTATGTGCTTTGGTGTGTGTTAGAGGTTAGGGTTAGGTTTACTGGTCACGGTGAGGGTTACGTTTAGGGGTTAGCATTAGGGTTAGGGTTAAGGGATAGGATTAGGGTTAAGTGTTGGTCTTAGAGTTAGGGTTTAGTATTAGGGTTATCATTAAGGATTAGGGGTAGGGTCCAGGTTATATGCTTTGGTGCGGGTAATGGTTAGGGTCAGGGTTAAGGTTCACCGATAGGGTTAGTGTTAAGGGTTACGGGTAGGTGTAGGGTTCAGGGTTAGAGTTAGCATTAGGGCTTAAGGTTAGGATTAGGCGGTAGGTTAGATTTAGGGTTAGATCTAGGCGTTAGGGTAAGGGCTATCGTTAGGGTTAAGAGACAGGGTTAGATTTAATGCTTAGGATTAGGGTTAGGGTTTGGAGTTAAAGTAAGTGTTAGGGGTTAGGTTTAAGGATCCAAGGTTAGGGTTATTTTTAGCTGTAGTGTTAGGGTTAGGGATAAGGGATCCCATTAGCATTAAGGGTCTTCCTTACTGTAGGGTTAAGGGTTAGGCTTAGAGTTAAAGGTTAAGGTTAGGGTCAGTGTTAAGATGTAGGGTGAGGGTTAACGGTTAGGGTAAAGGTTAAGCGTTAGGGTTAGGGATTAGTGATTAGGGATTTTGGTTAGTGTTAGGGTTAGCGGTTAGGAGTTAGTGTTTTATGAAGGGGTATGGTTAGAATTAGGATTGGGGTTAGAGTTAGGGTGAGGTATAGGGGTTAGGTTTAGGGGTTAGTTTTAGGGTAAAAGGATAGGATTAGGGATACGGGTTGGGCTTAGGTTTAGGGTTAAAGTTTACTGCTAGGGTTAGGGATAGGGTTCAGGGTTAGCTTTAGGGGTTCTGGTTAGGGTTAGGTGTTAGGTTAGTGTCAGGGTTAGGTCTAGTCGTGAGGGTAAGGTTTAGGGTTAGCTTTAAGAGCTAGGGTTAGGTTTAATGGTTAGGATTAGGATTAGGGTTAAGGGTTAGGGTAAGGCTTAGGGGTTAGGGTGAAGGGTTAGGGTCAAGGGTTAGGGTGTTTGTTAGGCATAGCCTTGGGGTTAGAAGTAAGGGTTACTGTCAGTGTTAGGGTTGTAGGTAGGGTTACGGTTAGGGTTAGCGGTTTAGAATTAGGGTTAGGGAATAGGTGTCACAGTGATGACTAGGAGATAGGGTTAGAATTATGGGATAGGGGTTGTTCTCAGGAAATGGGTTATGCATTAACGTTAGGATAAGAGGTTAAAGTTAGGCGCACGGTGAGGTTTACGTGTTAAGGGGAGAAATAGGAACAGGGTTCGGTGTTATGTTCAGGGTTAGGGTTATCTGTTAAAGGTATTGTTTATGCTTTGCGCACGGGCCCTGTCTGCATTAGGCGAGTGGGGGGAGTTTAGGAGGCTGGGATTTTACCCGGGAACCCACTCTATCATACTCTGGGTATGGGCCCGTGGGTTTCATGCAGGACACAGTGGTAGAGTCTCCTTTCACGCATGGCATGGGAGGATTGCAGGCTTTCTAAACTCTAAGAAAGCAAGAAGTCTGAGAATTAGATTTAGGGTTAGGATTCTGGTTAGGGTTAAGGATGAAGTTTAGTGTTAGGGTGAGGGCTTAGGGTTAGGGATTAGGGTTAGGGTTAAAGGTTACTCTTAGGTTTAACGGTTACACTTTGGTTTAGGGTTGAGGTTTACGGTTAGGGTTAAGATGAGGGGTTAGGGTTAGGTACAGTGTTAGGTTTAAGTGTTAGGTTTAGGGTTGAAGATTAGGATTAGGGTTAGGATTAAAGGTTAGCGTGAGAGTTAACGCTTAGGGTTAAGGTTAAGAGTTAGGGTTTAGGGTTAGGGTTAGTTTTAGGGTTAGAGTTATGTGCTATGGTTTGTGTAGAGGTTAGGGTTAGGATTACTGCTGACGGTTAGGGTTATGTTTAGGGGTTAGCATTAGGGTTAGGGTTAAGGGATAGGATTAGGGTTAAGTGTTGGGCTTAGGGTTAGGGTTTAGTGTTAGGGTTATCATTAAGGATTAGGGTTAGGGTCAGGGTTAAATGCTTGGGTGCAGGTAATGGTTAGGGTCAGGGTTAAGGTTCACGGATAGGGTTAGTGTTAAGGGTTACGGGTAGGATTAGGGTTCAGGGTTAGTGTTAGCATTAGGGCTTAAGGTTAGGATTAGGCGGTAGGTTCGATTTAGGGTTAGATCTAGGCGTTAGGGTAAGGGCTAGCGTTAGGGTTAAGAGATAGGGTTAGGTTTAATGCTTAGGGTTAGGGGTAGGGTTTGGGGTTAAAGTAAGTGTTAGGGGTTAGGTTTAAGGATCCAAGGTTAGGGTTATTTTTAGCTGTAGTGTTAGGGTTAGGGATAAGGGATCCCATTAGCATTAAGGGTCTTCCTTACTGTAGGGTTAAGGGTTAGGCTTAGAGTTAAAGGTTAAAGTTAGGGTCAGTGTTAAGATTTAGGGTGAGGGTTAACGGTTAGGGTAAAGGTTAAGCGTTAGGGTTAGGGATTAGTGATTAGGGTTTTTGGTTAGTGTTAGGGTTAGCGGTTAGGAGTTAGTGTTTGATGAAGGGGTATGGTTAGAATTAGGATTAGGGTTAGAGTTAGGGTGAGGTATAGGGGTTAGGTTTAGGGGTTAGTTTTAGGGTAAAAGGATAGGATTAGGGTTACGGGTTGGGCTTAGGTTTAGGGTTAAAGTTTACTGCTAGGGTTAGGGATAGGGTTCAGGGTTAGCTTTAGGGGTTCTGGTTAGGGTTAGGTGTTAGGTTAGTGTCAGGGTTAGGTCTAGACGTGAGGGTAAGGTTTAGGGTTAGCTTTAAGAGCTAGGGTTAGGTTTAATGGTTAGGATTAGGATTAGGGTTAAGGGTTAGGGTAAGGCTTAGGGGTGAGGGTGAAGGGTTAGGGTCAAGGGTTAGGGTTTTTGTTAGGCATAGCGTTGGGGTTAGAAGTAAGGGTTACTGTCAGTGTTAGGGTTGCAGGGAGGGTTACGGTTAGGGTTAGCGGTTTAGAATTAGGGTTAGGGATTAGGTGTCACAGTGATGACTAGGAGATAGGGTTAGAATTATGGGATAGGGGTTGTTCTCAGGAAATGGGTTATGCATTAACGTTAGGATAAGAGGTTAAAGTTAGGCGCACGGTGAGGTTTACGTGTTAAGGGGAGAAATAGGAACAGGGTTGGGTGTTATGTTCAGGGTTAGGGTTATCTGTTAAAGGTATTGTTTATGGTTAGCGCACGGGCACTGTCTGCATTAGGCCGGCGGGGGTAGTTTAGGGGGCTGGGATTGTACCCGGGAACCCACTCTATCATAATCTGGGTATGGGCCCGTGGGTTTCATGCAGGACACAGTGGTAGAGCCTCCTTTCATGCATGGCATGGGAGGATTGCAGGCTTTCTAAACTATAAGAAAGCAAGAAGTCTGAGAATTAGATTTAGGGTTAGGATTATGGTTAGGGTTAAGGATGAAGTTTAGTGTTAGGGTGAGGGCTTAGGGTTAGGGATTAGGGTTAGGGTTAAAGGTTACTCTTAGGTTTAACGGTTACACTTTGGTTTCGGGTTGAGGTTTAGGGTTAGGGTTAAGATGAGGGGTTAGGGTTTGGTACAGGGTTAGGGTTAAGTTTTAGGTATAGGGTTGAAGAATAGGATTAGGGTTAGGATTAAAGGTTAGCGTGAGAGTTAACGCTTAGGGTTAAGGTTAAGAGTTAGGGTTTAGGGTTAGGGTTAGGGATAGGGTTAGTTTTAGTTAGTTTAGTGCTATGATTTGTGTTAGAGGTTAGGGTTAGGTTTACTGGTCACGGATAGGGTTACGCTTAGGGGTTAGCATTAGGGTTAGCGTTAAGGGATAGGATTAGGGTTAAGTGTTGGGCTTAGGGTTAGGGTTTAGTGTTAGGGTTATCATTAAGGATTAGGGTTATTGTCAGGGTTAAATGCTTGGGTGCGGGTAATGGTTAGGGTCAGGGTTAAGGTTCACGGATAGGGTTAGTGTTAAGGGTTACGGGTAGGTTTAGGGTTCAGGGTTAGTGTTAGCATTAGGGCTTAAGGTTAGGATTAGGCGGTAGGTTAGATTTAGGGTTAGATCTAGGCGTTAGGGTAAGGGCTAGCGTTAGGGTTAAGAAATAGGGTTAGGTTTAATGCTTAGGTTTAGGGTTAGGGTTTGGGGTTAAAGTAAGTGTTAGGGGTTAGGTTTAAGGATCCAAGGTTAGGGTTATTTTTAGCTGTAGTGTTAGGGTTAGGGATAAGGGATCCCATTAGCATTAAGGGTCTTCCTTACTGTAGGGTTAAGGGTTAGGCTTAGAGTTAAAGGTTAAGGTTAGGGTCAGTGTTAAGATTTAGGGTTAGGGTTAACGGTTAGGGTAAAGGTTAAGCGTTAGGGTTAGGGATTAGTGATTAGGGTATTTGGTTAGTGTTAGGGTTAGCGGTTAGGAGTTAGTGTTTTATGAAGGGGTATGGTTAGAATTAGGATTGGGGTTAGAGTTAGGGTGAGGTATAGGGGTTAGGTTTAGGGGTTTGTTTTAGGGTAAAAGGATAGGATTAGGGTTACGGGTTGGGCTTAGGTTTAGGGTTAAAGTTTACTGCTAGGGTTAGGGATAGGGTTCAGGGTTAGCTTTAGGGTTTCAGGTGAGGGTTAGGTGTTAGGTTAGTGTCAGGGTTAGGTCTAGTCGTGAGGGTAAGGTTTAGGGTTAGCTTTAAGAGCTAGGGTTATGTTTAATGGTTAGGATTAGGTTTAGGGTTAAGGGTTAGGGTAAGGCTTAGGGGTTAGGGTGAAGGGTTAGGGTCAAGGGTTAGGGTTTTTGTTAGGCATAGCGTTGCGGTTAGAAGTAAGGGTTACTGTCAGTGTTAGGGTTGTAGGTAGGGTTACGGTTAGGGTTAGCGGTTTAGAATTAGGGTTAGGGATTAGGTGTCACAGTGATGACTAGGATATAGGGTTAGAATTATGGGATAGGGGTTGTTCTCAGGAAATGGGTTATGCATTAACGTTAGGATAAGTGGTTAAAGATAGGCGCACGGTGAGGTTTACGTGTTAAGGGGAGAAATAGGAACAGGGTTGGGTGTTATGTTCAGGGTTAGGGTTATCTGTTAAAGGTATTGTTTATGCTTAGCGCATGGGCCCTGTCTGCTTTAGGCGGGCGGGGGGAATTTAGGGGGCTGGGATTGTACCCGGGAACCCACTCTATCATACTCTGGGTATGGGCCCGTGGGTTTCATGCAGGACACAGTGGTAGAGCCTCCTTTCACGCATGGCATGGGAGGATGGCAGGCTTTCTAAACTCTAAGAAAGCAAGAAGTCTGAGAATTAGATTTAGGGTTAGGATTATGGTTAGGGTTAAAGATGAAGTTTAGTGTTAGGGTGAGGGCTTAGGGTTAGGGATTAGGCTTAGGGTAAAAGGTTACTCTTAGGTTTAACGGTTACACTTTCTTTTAGGTTTGAGGTTTACGGTTAGGGTTAAGATGAGGGGTTAGGGTTAGGTACAGGGTTAGGGTTAAGTGTTAGGTTTAGGGTTGAAGATTAGGATTAGGGTTAGGATTAAAGGTTAGCGTGAGAGTTAACGCTTAGTGTTAAGGTTAAGAATTAGGGTTTAGGGTTAGGGTTCGGATTAGGGTTAGTTTTAGGGTTAGAGTTATGTGCTATGGTTTGTGTTAGAGGTTAGGTTTAGGTTTACTGGTGATGTTAGGGTTACGTTTAGGGGTTAGCATTGGGGTTAGGGTTAGGGTTAAGGTATAGGATTAGGGTTAAGTGTTGGGCTTAGGGTTAGGGTTTAGTGTTAGGGTTATCATTAAGGATTAGGGGTAGGGTCCAGGTTAAATGCTTCGGTGCGGGTAATGGTTAGGGTCAGGGTTAAGGTTCACGGATAGGGTTAGTGTTAAGGGTTACGGGTAGGTGTAGGGTTCAGGGTTAGAGTTAGCATTAGGGCTTAAGGTTAGGATTAGGCGGTAGGTTAGATTTAGGGTTAGATCTAGGCGTTAGGGTAAGGGCTGTCGTTAGGGTTAAGAGACAGGGTTAGATTTAATGCTTAGGATTAGGGTTAGGGTTTGGGGTTAAAGTAAGTGTTAGGGGTTAGGTTTAAGGATCAAAGGTTAGGGTTATTTTTAGCTGTAGTGTTAGGGTTAGGGATAAGGGATCCCATTAGCATTAAGGGTCTTCCTTACTGTAGCGTTAAGGGTTAGGCTTAGAGTTAAAGGTTAAGGTTAGGGTCAGTGTTAAGATGTAGGGTGAGGGTTAACGGTTAGGGTAAAGGTTAAGCGTTAGGGTTAGGGATTAGTGATTAGGGATTTTGGTTAGTGTTAGGGTTAGCGGTTAGGAGTTAGTGTTTTATGAAGGGGTATGGTTAGAATTAGGATTGGGGTTAGAGTTAGGGTGAGGTATAGGGGTTAGGTTTAGGGGTTAGTTTTAGGGTAAAAGGATAGGATTAGGGATACGGGTTGGGCTTAGGTTTAGGGTTAAAGTTTACTGCTAGGGTTAGGGATAGGGTTCAGGGTTAGCTTTAGGGGTTCTGGTTAGGGTTAGGTGTTAGGTTAGTGTCAGGGTTAGGTCTAGTCGTGAGGGTAAGGTTTAGGGTTAGCTTTAAGAGCTAGGGTTAGGTTTAATGGTTAGGATTAGGATTAGGGTTAAGGGTTAGGGTAAGGCTTAGGGGTTAGGGTGAAGGGTTAGGGTCAAGGGTTAGGGTGTTTGTTAGGCATAGCCTTGGGGTTAGAAGTAAGGGTTACTGTCAGTGTTAGGGTTGTAGGTAGGGTTACGGTTAGGGTTAGCGGTTTAGAATTAGGGTTAGGGAATAGGTGTCACAGTGATGACTAGGAGATAGGGTTAGAATTATGGGATAGGGGTTGTTCTCAGGAAATGGGTTATGCATTAACGTTAGGATAAGAGGTTAAAGTTAGGCGCACGGTGAGGTTTACGTGTTAAGGGGAGAAATAGGAACAGGGTTGGGTGTTATGTTCAGGGTTAGGGTTATCTGTTAAAGGTATTGTTTATGCTTTGCGCACGGGCCCTGTCTGCATTAGGCGGGCAGGGAGAGTTTAGGAGGCTGGGATTTTACCCGGGAACCCAGTCCATCATACTCTGGGTATGGGCCCGTGGGTTTCATGCAGGACACAGTGGTAGAGCCTCCTTTCACGCATGGCATGGGAGGATTGCAGGCTTTCTAAACTCTAAGAAAGCAAGAAGTCTGAGAATTAGATTTAGGGTTAGGATTCTGGTTAGGGTTAAGGATGAAGTTTAGTGTTAGGGTGAGGGCTTAGGGTTAGGGATTAGGGTTAGGGTTAAAGGTTACTCTTAGGTTTAACGGTTACACTTTGGTTTCGGGTTGAGGTTTACTGTTAGGGTTAAGATGAGGGGTTAGGGTTAGGTACAGTGTTAGGGTTAAGTGTTAGGTTTAGGGTTGAAGATTAGGATTAGGGTTAGGATTAAAGGTTAGCGTGAGAGTTAACGCTTAGGGTTAAGGTTAAGAGTTAGGGTTTAGGGTTAGGGTTAGTTTTAGGGTTAGAGTTATGTGCTATGGTTTGTGTTAGAGGTTAGGGTTAGGATTACTGGTGACGGTTAGGGTTAGGTTTAGGGGTTAGCATTAGGGTTAGGGTTAAGGGATAGGATTAGGGTTAAGTGTTGGGCTTAGGGTTAGGGTTTAGTGTTAGGGTTATCATTAAGGATTAGGGTTAGGGTCAGGGTTAAATGCTTGGGTGCGGGTAATGGTTAGGGTCAGGGTTAAGGTTCACGGATAGGGTTAGTTTTAAGGGTTATGGGTAGGTTTAGAGTTCAGGGTTAGAGTTAGCATTTGGGCTTAAGGTTAGGATTAGGCGGTAGGTGAGATTTAGGGTTAGATCTAGGCGTTAGGGTAAGGGCTAGCGTTAGGGTTAAGAGATAGGGTTAGGTTTAATGCTTAGCATTAGGGTTAGGGTTTGGGGTTAAAGTAAGTGTTAGGGGTTAGGTTTAAGGATCAAAGGTTAGGGTTATTTTTAGCTGTAGTGTTAGGGTTAGGGATAAGGGATCCCATTAGCATTAAGGGTCTTCCTTACTGTAGGGTTAAGGGTTAGGCTTAGAGTTAAAGGTTAAGGTTAGGGTGAGTGTTAAGATTTAGGGTGAGGGTTAACGGTTAGGGTAAAGGTTAAGCGTTAGGGTTAGGGATTAGTGATTAGGGTTTTTGGTTAGTGTTAGGGTTAGCGGTTAGGAGTTAGTGTTTGATGAAGGGGTATGGTTAGAATTAGGATTAGGGTTAGAGTTAGGGTGAGGTATAGGGGTTAGGTTTAGGGGTTAGTTTTAGGGTAAAAGGATAGGATTAGGGTTACGGGTTGGGCTTAGGTTTAGGGTTAAAGTTTACTGCTAGGGTTAGGGATAGGGTTCAGGGTTAGCTTTAGGGGTTCTGGTTAGGGTTAGGTGTTAGGTTAGTGTCAGGGTTAGGTCTAGTCGTGAGGGTAAGGTTTAGGGTTAGCTTTAAGAGCTAGGGTTAGGTTTAATGGTTAGGATTAGGATTAGGGTTAAGGGTTAGGGTAAGGCTTAGGGGTGAGGGTGAAGGGTTAGGGTCAAGGGTTAGGGTTTTTGTTAGGCATAGCGTTGGGGTTAGAAGTAAGGGTTACTGTCAGTGTTAGGGTTGTAGGTAGGGTTACGGTTAGGGTTAGCGGTTTAGAATTAGGGTTAGGGATTAGGTGTCACAGTGATGACTAGGAGATAGGGTTAGAATTATGGGATAGGGGTTGTTCTCAGGAAATCGGTTATGCATTAACGTTAGGATAAGAGGTTAAAGTTAGGCGCACGGTGAGGTTTACGTGTTAAGGGGAGAAATAGGAACAGGGTTGGGTGTTATGTTCAGGGTTAGGGTTATCTGTTAAAGGTATTGTTTATGGTTAGCGCACGGGCCCTGTCTGCATTAGGCCGGCGGGGGTAGTTTAGGGGGCTGGGATTGTACCCGGGAACCCACTCTATCATACTCTGGGTATGGGCCCGTGGGTTTCATGCAGGACACAGTGGTAGAGCCTCCTTTCACGCATGGCATGGGAGGATTGCAGGCTTTCTAAACTATAAGAAAGCAAGAAGTCTGAGAATTAGATTTAGGGTTAGGATTATGGTTAGGGTTAAGGATGAAGTTTAGTGTTAGGGTGAGGGCTTAGGGTTAGGGATTAGGGTTAGGGTTAAAGGTTACTCTTAGGTTTAACGGTTACACTTTGGTTTCGGGTTGAGGTTTAGGGTTAGGGTTAAGATGAGGGGTTAGGGTTTGGTACAGTGTTAGGGTTAAGTTTTAGGTTTAGGGTTGAAGAATAGGATTAGGGTTAGGATTAAAGGTTAGCGTGAGAGTTAACGCTTAGGGTTAAGGTTAAGTGTTAGGGTTTAGGGTTAGGGTTAGGGATAGGGTTAGTTTTAGTTAGTTTAGTGCTATGGTTTGTGTTAGAGGTTAGGGTTAGGTTTACTGGTCACGGATAGGGTTACGCTTAGGGGTTAGCATTAGGGTTAGCGTTAAGGGATAGGATTAGGGTTAAGTGTTGGGCTTAGGGTTAGGGTTTAGTGTTAGGGTTATCATTAAGGATTAGGGTTATTGTCAGGGTTAAATGCTTGGGTGCGGGTAATGGTTAGGGTCAGGGTTAAGGTTCACGGATAGGGTTAGTGTTAAGGGTTACGGGTAGGTTTAGGGTTCAGGGTTAGTGTTAGCATTAGGGCTTAAGGTTAGGATTAGGCGGTAGGTTAGATTTAGGGTTATCTCTAGGCGTTAGGGTAAGGGCTAGCGTTAGGGTTAAGAAATAGGGTTAGGTTTAATGCTTAGGTTTAGGGTTAGGGTTTGGGGTTAAAGTAAGTGTTAGGGGTTAGGTTTAAGGATCCAAGGTTAGGGTTATTTTTAGCTGTAGTGTTAGGGTTAGGGATAAGGGATCCCATTAGCATTAAGGATCTTCCTTACTGTAGGGTTAAGGGTTAGGCTTAGAGTTAAAGGTTAAGGTTAGGGTCAGTGTTAAGATTTAGGGTTAGGGTTAACGGTTAGGGTAAAGGTTAAGCGTTAGGGTTAGGGATTAGTGATTAGGGTATTTGGTTAGTGTTAGGGTTAGCGGTTAGGAGTTAGTGTTTTATGAAGGGGTATGGTTAGAATTAGGATTGGGGTTAGAGTTAGGGTGAGGTATAGGGGTTAGGTTTAGGGGTTTGTTTTAGGGTAAAAGGATAGGATTAGGGTTACGGGTTGGGCTTAGGTTTAGGGTTAAAGTTTACTGCTAGGGTTAGGGATAGGGTTCAGGGTTAGCTTTAGGGTTTCAGGTGAGGGTTAGGTGTTAGGTTAGTGTCAGGGTTAGGTCTAGTCGTGAGGGTAAGGTTTAGGGTTAGCTTTAAGAGCTAGGGTTATGTTTAATGGTTAGGATTAGATTTAGGGTTAAGGGTTAGGGTAAGGCTTAGGGGTTAGGGTGAAGGGTTAGGGTCAAGGGTTAGGGTTTTTGTTAGGCATAGCGTTGCGGTTAGAAGTAAGGGTTACTGTCAGTGTTAGGGTTGTAGGTAGGGTTACGGTTAGGGTTAGCGGTTTAGAATTAGGGTTAGGGATTAGGTGTCACAGTGATGACTAGGATATAGGGTTAGAATTATGGGATAGGGGTTGTTCTCAGGAAATGGGTTATGCATTAACGTTAGGATAAAAGGTTAAAGTTAGGCGCACGGTGAGGTTTACGTGTTAAGGGGAGAAATAGGAACAGGGTTGGGTGTTATGTTCAGGGTTAGGGTTATCTGTTAAAGGTATTGTTTATGCTTAGCGCACGGGCCCTGTCTGCATTAGGCGGGCGGGGGGAGTTTAGGAGGCTGGGATTGTACCCAGGAACCCACTGTATCATACTCTGGGTATGGGCCCGTGGGTTTCATGCAGGACACAGTGGTAGAGCCTCCTTTCACGCATGGCATGGGAGGATTGCAGGATTTCTAAACTCTAAGAAAGCAAGAAGTCTGAGAATTAGATTTAGGGTTAGGATTATGGTTAGGGTTAAGGATGAAGTTTAGTGTTAGGGTGAGGGCTTAGGGTTAGGGATTAGGGTTAGGGTTAAAGGTTACTCTTAGGTTTAACGGTTACACTTTGGTTTCGGGTTGAGGTTTACTGTTAGGGTTAAGATGAGGGGTTAGGGTTAGGTACAGTGTTAGGGTTAAGTGTTAGGTTTAGGGTTGAAGATTAGGATTAGGGTTAGGATTAAAGGTTAGCGTGAGAGTTAACGCTTAGGGTTAAGGTTAAGAGTTAGGGTTTAGGGTTAGGGTTAGTTTTAGGGTTAGAGTTATGTGCTATGGTTTGTGTTAGAGGTTAGGGTTAGGATTACTGGTGACGGTTAGGGTTACGTTTAGGGGTTAGCATTAGGGTTAGGGTTAAGGGATAGGATTAGGGTTAACTGTTGGGCTTAGGGTTAGGGTTTAGTGTTAGCGTTATCATTAAGGATTAGGGTTAGGGTCAGGGTTAAATGCTTGGGTGCGGGTAATGGTTAGGGTCAGGGTTAAGGTTCACGGATAGGGTTAGTTTTAAGGGTTATGGGTAGGTTTAGGGTTCAGGGTTAGAGTTAGCATTTGGGCTTAAGGTTAGGATTAGGCGGTAGGTGAGATTTAGGGTTAGATCTAGGCGTTAGGGTAAGGGCTAGCGTTAGGGTTAAGAGATAGGGTTAGGTTTAATGCTTAGCATTAGGGTTAGGGTTTGGGGTTAAAGTAAGTGTTAGGGGTTAGATTTAAGGATCAAAGGTTAGGGTTATTTTTAGCTGTAGTGTTAGGGTTAGGGATAAGGGATCCCATTAGCATTAAGGGTCTTCCTTACTGTAGGGTTAAGGGTTAGGCTTAGAGTTAAAGGTTAAGGTTACGGTCAGTGTTAAGATTTAGGGTGAGGGTTAACCGTTAGGGTAAAGGTTAAGCGTTAGGGTTAGGGATTAGTGATTAGGGTTTTTGGTTAGTGTTAGGGTTAGCGGTTAGGAGTTAGTGTTTGATGAAGGGGTATGGTTAGAATTAGGATTAGGGTTAGAGTTAGGGTGAGGTATAGGGGTTAGGTTTAGGGGTTAGTTTTAGGGTAAAAGGATAGGATTAGGGTTACGGGTTGGGCTTAGGTTTAGGGTTAAAGTTTACTGCTAGGGTTAGGGATAGGGTTCAGGGTTAGCTTTAGGGGTTCTGGTTAGGGTTAGGTGTTAGGTTAGTGTCAGGGTTAGGTCTAGTCGTGAGGGTAAGGTTTAGGGTTAGCTTTAAGAGCTAGGGTTAGGTTTAATGGTTAGGATTAGGATTAGGGTTAAGGGTTAGGGTAAGGCTTAGGGGTGAGGGTGAAGGGTTAGGGTCAAGGGTTAGGGTTTTTGTTAGGCATAGCGTTGGGGTTAGAAGTAAGGGTTACTGTCAGTGTTAGGGTTGTAGGTAGGGTTACGGTTAGGGTTAGCGGTTTAGAATTAGGGTTTGGGATTAGGTGTCACAGTGATGACTAGGAGATAGGGTTAGAATTATGGGATAGGGGTTGTTCTCAGGAAATGGGTTATGCATTAACGTTAGGATAAGAGGTTAAAGTTAGGCGCACGGTGAGGTTTACGTGTTAAGGGGAGAAATAGGAACAGGGTTGGGTGTTATGTTCAGGGTTAGGGTTATCTGTTAAAGGTATTGTTTATGGTTAGCGCACGGGCCCTGTCTGCATTAGGCCGGCGGGGGTAGTTTAGGGGGCTGGGATTGTACCCGGGAACCCACTCTATCATACTCTGGGTATGGGCCCGTGGGTTTCATGCAGGACACAGTGGTAGAGCCTCCTTTCACGCATGGCATGGGAGGATTGCAGGCTTTCTAAACTATAAGAAAGCAAGAAGTCTGAGAATTAGATTTAGGGTTAGGATTATGGTTAGGGTTAAGGATGAAGTTTAGTGTTAGGGTGAGGGCTTAGGGTTAGGGATTAGGGTTAGGGTTAAAGGTTACTCTTAGGTTTAACGGTTACACTTTGGTTTCGGGTTGAGGTTTAGGGTTAGGGTTAAGATGAGGGGTTAGGGTTTGGTACAGGGTTAGGGTTAAGTTTTAGGTTTAGGGTTGAAGAATAGGATTAGGGTTAGGATTAAAGGTTAGCGTGAGAGTTAACGCTTAGGGTTAAGGTTAAGAGTTAGGGTTTAGGGTTAGGGTTAGGGATAGGGTTAGTTTTAGTTAGTTTAGTGCTATGGTTTGTGTTAGAGGTTAGGGTTAGGTTTACTGGTCACGGATAGGGTTACGCTTAGGGGTTAGCATTAGGGTTAGCGTTAAGGGATAGGATTAGGGTTAAGTGTTGGTCTTAGACTTAGGGTTTAGTTTTAGGGTTATCATTAAGGATTAGGGGTAGAGTCCAGGTGAAATGCTTCGGTGCGGGTATTGGTTAGGGTCAGGGTTAAGGTTCACGGATAGGGTTAGTGTTAAGGGTTACGGGTAGGTTTAGGTTTCTGGGTTAGAGTTAGCATTAGGGCTTAAGGTTAGGATTAGGCGGTAGGTTCGATTTAGGGTTAGATCTAGGCGTTAGGGTAAGGGCTAGCGTTAGGGTTAAGAGACAGGGTTAGATTTAATGCTTAGGATTAGGGTTAGGGTTTGGGGTTAAAGTAAGTGTTAGGGGTTAGGTTTAAGGATCAAAGGTTAGGGTTATTTTTAGCTGTAGTGTTAGGGTTAGGGATAAGGGATCCCATTAGCATTAAGGGTCTTCCTTACTGTAGCGTTAAGGGTTAGGCTTAGAGTTAAAGGTTAAGGTTAGGGTCAGTGTTAAGATGTAGGGTGAGGGTTAACGGTTAGGGTAAAGGTTAAGTGTCAGGGTTAGGGATTAGTGATTAGGGATTTTGGTTAGTGTTAGGGTTAGCGGTTAGGAGTTAGTGTTTTATGAAGGGGTATGGTTAGAATTAGGATTGGGGTTAGAGTTAGGGTGAGGTATAGGGGTTAGGTTTAGGGGTTAGTTTTAGGGTAAAAGGATAGGATTAGGGATACGGGTTGGGCTTAGGTTTAGGGTTAAAGTTTACTGCTAGGGTTAGGGATAGGGTTCAGGGTTAGCTTTAGGGGTTCTGGTTAGGGTTAGGTGTTAGGTTAGTGTCAGGGTTAGGTCTAGTCGTGAGCGTAAGGTTTAGGGTTAGCTTTAAGAGCTAGGGTTAGGTTTAATGGTTAGGATTAGGATTAGGGTTAAGGGTTAGGGTAAGGCTTAGGGGTGAGGGTGAAGGGTTAGGGTCAAGGGTTAGGGTGTTTGTTAGGCATAGCCTTGGGGTTAGAATTAAGGGTTACTGTCAGTGTTAGGGATGTAGGTAGGGTTACGGTTAGGGTTAGCGGTTTAGAATTAGGGTTAGGGAATAGGTGTCACAGTGATGACTAGGAGATAGGGTTAGAATTATGGGATAGGGGTTGTTCTCAGGAAATGGGTTATGCATTAACGTTAGGATAAGAGGTTAAAGTTAGGCGCACGGTGAGGTTTACCTGTTAAGGGGAGAAATAGGAACAGGGTTGGGTGTTATGTTCAGGGTTAGGGTTATCTGTTAAAGGTATTGTTTATGCTTTGCGCACGGGCCCTGTCTGCATTTGGCGGGCGGGGGGTGTTTAGGAGGCTGGGATTTTACCCGGGAACCCACTCTATCATACTCTGGGTATGGGCCCGTGGGTTTCATGCAGGAAACAGTGGTAGAGCCTCCTTTCACGCATGGCATGGGAGGATTGCAGGGTTTCTAAACTCTAAGAAAGCAAGAAGTCTGAGAATTAGATTTAGGGGTAGGATTATGGTTAGGGTTAAGGATGATGTTTAGTGTTAGGGTGAGCCTTAGGGTTAGGGATTAGGGTTAGCGTTAAAGGTTACTCTTAGGTTTAACGGTTACTCTTTAGTTTAGGGTTGAGGTTTACGGTTAGGGTTAAGATGAGGGGTTAGGGTTAGGTACAGGGTTAGGGTTAAGTGTTAGGTTTAGGGTTGAAGATTAGGATTAGGGTTAGGATTAAAGGTTAGCGTGAGAGTTAACGCTTAGGGTTAAGGTTAAGGGTTAGGGTTTAGGGTTAGGGTTAGGGTTAAGGTTAGGGTTAGGGTTCGTTTTAGGGTTAGAGTTATGTGCTATGGTTTGTGTTAGAGGTTAGGGTTAGTTTTACTGGTCACAGTTAGGGTTACGATTAGGGATTAGCATTAGGGTTAGGGTTAGTGTTAGGGTTAAGGGATAGGATTAGGGTTAAGTGTTCGGTTTAGTGTTAGGTTTTAGAGTTAGGGTTATCATTAAGGTTTAGTGTTAGGGTCAGGGTTAAATGCTTGGGTGCGGGTAATGGTTAGGATCAGGATTAAGGTTCACGGATAGGGTTAGTGTTAAGTGTTACGGGTAGGTTTAGGGTTCAGGGTTAGAGTTAGCATTAGGGCTTAAGGTTAGGATTAGGCGGTAGGTTAGATTTAGGGTGAGATCTAGGCGTTAGGGTAAGGGCTAGCGTTAGGGTTAAGAGATAGGGTTAGGTTTAATGCTTAAGATTAGGGTTAGGGTTAGGGGTTAAAGTAAGTGTTAGGGGTTAGTTTTAAGGATCAAAGGTTAGGGTTACTTTTAGCTGTAGTGTTAGGGTTAGGGATAAGGGATCCCATTAGCATTAAGGGTCTTCCTTACTGTAGGGTTAAGGGTTAGGCTTAGAGTTAAAGGTTAAGGTTAGGGTCAGTGTTAAGATTTAGGGTGAGGGTTAACGGCTTGGGTAAAGGTTAAGCGTTAGGGTTAGGGATTAGTGATTAGGCTTTTTGGTTAGAGTTAGGGTTAGCGGTTAGGAGTTAGTGTTTTATGAAGTGGTATGGTTAGAATTAGGATTGGGGTTAGAGTTAGGGTGAGGTATAGGGATTAGGTTTAAGGGTTAGTTTTAGGGTAAAAGGATAGGATTAGGGTTACGGGTTGGGCTTAGGTTTAGGGTTAAAGTTTACTGCTAGAGTTAGGGATAGGGTTCAGGGTTAGCTTTAGGGGTTCTGGTTAGGGTTAGGTGTTAGGTTAGTGTCAGGGTTAGGTCTAGTCGTGAGGGTAAGGTTTAGGGTTAGCTTTAAGAGCTAGGGTTTGGTTTAATGGTTAGGATTAGGATTAGGGTTAAGGGTTAGAGTAAGGCTTAGGGGTTAGGGTGAAGGGTTAGGGTCAAGGGTTAGGGTTTTTGTTAGGCATAGCGTTGGGGTTAGAAGTAAGGGTTACTGTCAGTGTTAGGGTTGTAGGTAGGGTTACGGTTAGGGTTAGCGGTTTAGAATTAGGGTTAGGGATTAGGTGTCACAGTGATGACTAGGAGATAGGGTTAGAATTATGGGATAGGGGTTGTTCTCAGGAAATGGGTTATGCATTAACGTTAGGATAAGAGGTTAATGTTAGGCGCACGGTGAGGTTTACGTGTTAAGGGGAGAAATAGGAACAGGGTTGGGTGTTATGTTCAGGGTTAGGGTTATCTGTTAAAGGTATTGTTTATGCTTAGCGCACGGGCCCTGTCTGCATTAGGCGGGCGGGGGGAGTTTAGGGGGCTGGGATTGTACCCGGGAACCCACTCTATCATACTCTGGGTATGGGCCCGTGGGTTTCATGCAGGACACAGTGGTAGAGCCTCCTTTCACGCATGGCATGGGAGGATTGCAGGCTTTCTAAACTCTAAGAAAGCAAGAAGTCTGAGAATTAGATTTAGGGTTACGATTCTGGTTAGGGTTAAGGATGAAGTTTAGTGTTAGTGTGAGGGCTTAGGGTTAGGGATTAGGGTTAGGGTTAAAGGTTACTCTTAGCTTTAACGGTTACACTTTGGTTTAGGGTTGAGGTTTACGGTTAGTGTTAAGATGAGGGGTTAGGGTTAGGTACAGGGTTAGGGTTAAGTGTTAGGTTTAGGGTTGAAGATTAGGATTAGGGTTGGAATTAAAGGTTAGAGTGAGAGTTAACGCTTAGGGTTAAGGTTAAGTGTTAGGGTTTAGGGTTAGGTTTAGGGTTAGTGTTAGTTTTAGGGTTAGAGTTATGTGCTATGGTTTGTGTTAGAGGTTAGGGTTAGGTTTACTGGTCACGGTGAGGGTTACGTTTAGGGGTTAGCATTAGGGTTAGGGTTAGGGTTAGGGTTAAGGGATAGGATTAGGTTTAAGTGTTGGTCTTAGGTTTAGGGTTTAGTGTTAGGGTTATCATTAAGGATTAGGGTAGGGTCAGGGTTAAATGCTTGGGTGCGGGTAATGGTTAGGGTCAGGGTTAAGGTTCACGGATAGGGTTAGTGTTAAGGGTTATGGGTAGGTTTAGGGTTCAGGGTTAGAGTTAGCATTAGGGCTTAAGGTTAGGATTAGGCGGTAGGTTAGATTTAGGGTTAGATGTAGGCGTCAGGGTAAGGGCTAGCGTTAGGGTTAAGAGACAGGGTTATGTTTAATGCTTAGGATTAGGGTTAGGGTTATGGGTTAAAGTAAGTGTTAGGGGTTAGGTTTATGGATCAAAGGTTAGGGTTCTTTTTAGCTGTAGTGTTAGGGTTAGGGATAAGGGATCCCATTAGCATTAAGGGTCTTCCTTACTGTAGGGTTAAGGGTTAGGCTTAGAGTTAAAGGTTAAGGTTAGGGTCAGTGTTAAGATGTAGGGTAAGGGCTAATGATTAGGGTAAAGGTTAAGCGTTAGGGTTAGGGATTAGTGATTAGGGTTTTTGGTTAGTGTTAGGGTTAGCGGTTAGGAGTTAGGGTTTTATGAAGGGGTATGGTTAGAATTAGGATTGGGGTTAGAGTTAGCGTGAGGTATAGGGGTTAGGTTTAGGGGTTAGTTTTAGGGTAAAAGGATAGGATTAGGGTTACGGGTTGGGCTTAGGTTTAGGGTTAAAGTTTACTGCTAGGGTTAGCGATAGGGTTCAGGGTTAGCTTTAGGGGTTCTGGTTAGTGTTAGGTGTTAGGTTAGTGTCAGGGTTAGGTCTAGTCGTGAGGGTAAGGTTTAGGGTTAGCTTTAAGAGCTAGGGTTAGGTTTAATGGTTAGGATTAGGATTAGGGTTAAGGGTTAGGGTAAGGCTTAGGGGTTAGGTTGAAGGGTTAGGGTCAAGGGTTAGGGTTTTTGTTAGGCATAGCGTTGGGGTTAGAAGTAAGGGTTACTGTCAGTGTTAGGGTTGTAGGTAGGGTTACGGTTAGGGTTAGCAGTTTAGAATTAGGGTTAGGGATTAGGTGTCACAGTGATGACTAGGAGATAGGGTTAGAATTATGGGATAGGGGTTGTTCTCAGGAAATGGGTTATGCATTAACGTTAGGATAAGAGGTTAAAGTTAGGCGCACGGTGAGGTTTACGTGTTAAGGGGAGAAATAGGAACAGGGTTGGGTGTTATGTTCAGGGTTAGGGTTATCTGTTAAAGGTATTGTTTATGCTTAGCGCACGGGCCCTGTCTGCATTAGGCGGGCGGGGGGAGTTTAGGGGGCTGGGATTGTACCCGGAACACACTCTATCATACTCTGGGTATGGGCCCGTGGGTTTCATGCAGGACACAGTGGTAGAGCCTCCTTTCACGCATGGCATGGGAGGATTGCAGGCTTTCTAAACTCTAAGAAGGCAAGAAGTCTGAGAATTAGATTTAGGGTTAGGATTATGGTTAGGGTTAAGGATGAAGTTTAGTGTTAGGGTGAGGGCTTAGGGTTAGGGATTAGGGTTAGGGTTAAAGGTTACCCTTAGGTTTAACGGTTACACTTTGGTTTAGGGTTGAGGTTTACGGTTAGGGTTAAGATGAGGGGTTAGGGTTTGGTACAGGGTTAGGGTTAAGTGTTAGGTTTAGGGTTGAAGATTAGGATTAGGGTTAGGATTAAAGGTTAGCGTGAGAGTTAACGCTTAGGGTTAAGGTTAAGAGTTAGGGTTTAGGGTTAGGGTTAGTGTTAGGGTTAGTTTTAGGGTTAGAGTTACGTGCCATGCTTTGTGTTAGAGGTTAGGGTTAGGTTTACTGGTCAGAGTTAGGGTTACGTTTAGGGGTTAGCATTAGGGTTGGGTTAGGGTTAGGGTTAAGGGATAGGATTAGGGTTAAGTGTTGGGCTTAGTGTTAGGGTTTAGTGTTAGGGTTATCATTAAAGATTAGTGTTAGGGTCAGGATTAAATGCTTGGGTGCGGGTAATGGTTAGGGTCAGGATTAAGGTTCACGGATAGGGTTAGTGTTAAGGGTTACGGGTAGGTTTAGGGTTCAGGGTTAGAGTTAGCATTAGGGCTTAAGGTTAGGATTAGGCGGTAGGTTAGATTTAGGGTTAGATCTAGGCGTTAGGGTAAGGGCTAGCGTTAGGGTTAAGAGATAGGGTTAGGTTTAATGCTTAGCATTAGTGTTAGGGTTTGGGGTTAAAGTAAGTGTTAGGGGTTAGGTTTAAGGATCAAAGGTTAGGGTTATTTTTAGCTGTAGTGTTAGGGTTAGGGATAAGGGATACCATTAGCATTAAGGGTCTTCCTTACTGTAGGGTTAAGGGTTAGCCTTAGAGTTAAAGGTTAAGGTTACGGTCAGTATTAAGATTTAGGGTGAGGGTTAACGGTTAGGGTAAAGGTTAAGCTTAAGGGTTAGGGATTAGTGATTAGGGTTTTTGGTTAGTGTTAGGGTTAGCGGTTAGGAGTTAGTGTTTTATGAAGGGGTATGGTTAGAATTAGGATTGGGGTTAGAGTTAGGGTGAGGTATAGGGGTTAGGTTTAGGGGTTAGTTTTAGGGTAAAAGGATAGGATTAGGGTTTCGGGTTGGGCTTAGGTTTAGGGTTAAAGTTTACTGCTAGGGTTAGGGATAGGGTTCAGGGTTAGCTTTAGGGGTTCTGGTTAGGGTTAGGTGTTAGGTTAGTGTCAGGGTTAGGTCTAGTCGTGAGGGTAAGGTTTAGGGTTAGCTTTAAGAGCTAGGGTTAGGTTTAATGTTTAGGATTAGGATTAGGGTTAAGGGTTAGGGTAAGGCTTAGGGGTTAGGGTGAAGGGTTAGGGTCAAGGGTTAGGGTGTTTGTTAGGCATATCCTTGGAGTTAGAAGTAAGGGTTACTGTCAGTGTTAGGGTTGTAGGTAGGGTTACGGTTAGGGTTAGCGGTTTAGAATTAGGGTTAGGGATTAGGTGTCACAGTGATGACTAGGAGATAGGGTTAGAATTATGGGATAGGGGTTGTTCTCAGGAAATGGGTTATGCATTAACGTTAGGATAAGAGGTTAAAGTTAGGCGCACGGTGAGGTTTACGTGTTAAGGGGAGAAATAGGAACAGGGTTGGGTGTTATGTTCAGGGTTAGGGTTATCTGTTAAAGGTATTGTTTATGCTTTGCGCACGGGCCCTGTCTGCATTAGGCGGGCGGGGGGAGTTTAGGGGGCTGGGATTGTACCCGGGAACCCACTCTATCATACTCTGGGTATGGGCCCGTGGGTTTCATGCAGGACGCAGTGGTAGAGCCTCCTTTCACGCATGGCATGGGAGGATTGCAGGCTTTCTAAACTCTAAGAAAGCAAGAAGTCTGAGAATTAGATTTAGGGTTAGGATTCTGGTTAGGGTTAAGGATGAAGTTTAGTGTTAGGGTGAGGGCTTAGGGTTAGGGATTAGGGTTAGGGTTAAAGGTTACTCTTAGGTTTAACGGATACACTTTGGTTTAGGGTTGAGGTTTACGGTTAGGGTTAAGATGAGGGGTTAGGGTTTGGGACAGGGTTAGGGTTAAGTGTTAGGTTTAGGGTTGAAGATTAGGATTAGGGTTAGGATTAAAGGTTAGAGTGAGAGTTAACGCTTAGGGTTAAGGTTAAGAGTTAGGGTTTAGGGTTTGGGTTAGGGTTAGTTTTACAGTTAGAGTTATGTGCTATGGTTTGTGTTAGAGTTTAGGGTTAGGTTTACTGGTCACGGCTAGGGTTAGGTTTGGGGGTAGCATTAGGGTTAGGCTTATGGTTAGGGTTAAGGGATAGGATTAGGGATAAGTGTTGGGCTTAGGGTTAGGGTTTAGTGTTAGGGTTATCATTAAGGATTAGGGGTAGGGTCAGGGTTAAATGCTTGGGTGCGGGTAATGGTTAGGGTCAGGGTTAAGGTTCACGGATAGGGTTAGTGTTAAGGGTTACGGGTAGGTTTAGGGTTCAGGGTTAGAGTTAGCATTAGGGCTTAAGGTTAGGATTAGGCGGTAGGTTAGATTTAGGGTTAGATCTAGGCGTTAGGGTAAGGGCTAGTGTTAGGGTTAAGAGATAGGGTTAGGTTTAATGCTTAGGTTTAGGGTTAGGGTTTGGGGTTAAAGTAAGTGTTAGGGGTTAGGTTTCAGGATCAAAGGTTAGGGTTACTTTTAGCTGTAGTGTTAGGGTTAGGGATAAGGGATCCCATTAGCATTAAGGGTCTTCCTTACTGTAGGGTTAAGGGTTAGGCTTAGAGTTAAAGGTTAAGGTTAGGGTCAGTGTTAAGATTTAGGGTGAGGGTTAACGGTTAGGGTAAAGGTTAAGCGTTAGGGTTAGGGATTAGTGATTAGGGATTTTGGTTAGTGTTAGGGTTAGCGGTTAGGAGTTAGTGTTTTATGGAGGGGTATGGTTAGAATTAGGATTGGGGTTAGAGTTAGGGTGAGGTATAGGGGTTAGGTTTAGGGGTTAGTTTTAGGGTAAAAGGATAGGATTAGGGTTACGGGTTGGGCTTAGGTGAAGGTTAAAGTTTACTGCTAGGGTTAGGGATAGGGTTCAGGCTTAGCTTTAGGGGTTCTGCTTAGGGTTAGGTGTTAGGTTAATGTCAGGGTTAGGTCTAGTCGTGAGGGTAAGGTTTAGGGTTAGCTTTAAGAGCTAGGGTTAGGTTTAATGGTTAGGATTAGGATT
>NW_027182972.1:287500-290000 GCF_041146395.1 Eulemur rufifrons
TAGGATTGGGGTTAGAGTTCGGGTGAGGTATTGGGGTTAGGTTTAGGGGTTAGTTTTAGGGTAAAAGGATAGGATTAGGGTTACGGGTTGGGCTTAGGTTTAGGGTTAAAGTTTACTGCTAGGGTTAGGGATAGGGTTCAGGCTTAGCTTTAGGGGTTCTGGTTAGGGTTAGGTGTTAGGTTAGTGTCAGCGTTAGGTCTAGTCGTGAGGGTAAGGTTTAGGGTTAGCTTTAAGAGCTAGGGTTAGGTTTAATGGTTAGGATTAGGATTAGGGTTAAGGGTTAGGGTAAGGCTTAGGGGTTAGGGTGAAGGTTTAGGGTTTTTCTTAGGCATAGCGTTGGGGTTAGAAGTAAGGGTTACTGTCAGTGTTAGGGTTGTAGGTAGGGTTACGGTTAGGGTTAGCGGTTTAGAATTAGGGTTAGGGATTAGGTGTCACAGTGATGACTAGGAGATAGGGTTAGAATTATGGGATGGGGTTGTTCTCAGGAAATGGGTTATGCATTAACGTTAGGATAAGAGGTTAAAGTTAGGCGCACGGTGAGGTTTACGTGTTAAGGGGAGAAATAGGAACAGGGTTGGGTGTTATGTTCAGGGTTAGGGTTATATGTTAAAGGTATTGTTTATGGTTAGCGCACGGGCCCTGTCTGCATTAGGCGGGCGGGGGGAGTTTAGGGGGCTGGGATTGTACCCGGGAACCCACTCTATCATACTCTGGGTATGGGCCCGTGGGTTTCATGCAGGACACAGTGGTAGAGCCTCCTTTCAAGCATGGCATGGGAGTATGGCAGGCTTTCTAAACTCTAAGAAAGCAAGAAGTCTGAGAATTAGATTTAGGGTTAGGATTATGGTTAGGGTTAAGGATGAAGTTTACTGTTAGGGTGAGGGCTTAGGGTTAGGGATTAGGGTTAGGGTTAAAGGCTACTCTTAGGTTTAACGGCTACACTTTGGTTTAGGGTTGAGGTTGACAGTTAGGGTTAAGATGAGGGTTTAGGGTTTGGTACAGGGTTAGGGTTAAGTGTTAGGTTTAGGGTTGAAGATTAGGATTAGGGTTAGGATTAAAGGTTAGCGTGAGAGTTAACGCTTAGGGTTAAGGTTAAGAGTTAGGGTTTAGGGTTAGGTTTGGGGTTAGGTTTAGTTTTAGGGTTAGAGTTATGTGCTATGGTTTGTGTTAGAGGTTAAGGTTAGGTTTACTGGTCACGGTTAGGGTTACGTTTAGGGGTTTGCGTTAGGGTTAGGGTTAATTGATAGGATTAGGGTTAAGTGTTGGGCTTAGGGTTAGGGTTTAGTGTTAGGGTTATCATTAAGGATTAGGGGTAGGGTCAGGGTTAAATGCTTGGGTGCGGGTAATGGTTAGGGTCAGGGTTAAGGTTCACGGATAGGGTTAGTGTTAAGGGTTACGGGTAGGTTTAGGGTTCAGGGTTAGAGTTAGCGTTAGGGCTTAAGGTTAGGATTAGGCGGTAGATTCGATTTAGGGTTAGATCTAGGCGTTAGGGTAAGGGCTAGCGTTAGGGTTCAGAGATAGGGTTAGGTTTAATGCTTAGGATTAGGGTTAGGGTTTGGGGTTAAAGTAAGTGTTAGGGGTTAGGTTTAAGGATCGAAGGTTAGGGTTATTTTTAGCTGTAGTGTTAGGGTTAGGGATAAGGGATCCCATTAGCATTAAGGGTCTTCCTTACTGTAGGGTTAAGGGTTAGGCTTAGAGTTAAAGGTTAAGGTTAGGGTCAGTGTTAAGATTTAGGGTGAGGGTTAACGGTTAGGGTAAAGGTTAAGTATTAGGGTTAGGGATTAGTGATTAGGGTTTTTGGTTAGTGTTAGGTTAGCGGTTAGTGTTTTATGAAGGGGTATGGTTAGAATTAGGATTGGGTTTAGAGTTAGGGTGAGGTATAGGGGTTAGGTTTAGGGGTTAGTTTTAGGGTAAAAGGATAGGATTAGGGTTACGGGTTGGGCTTAGGTTTAGGGTTAAAGTTTACTGCTAGGGTTAGGGATAGGGTTCAGGGTTAGCTTTAGGGGTTCTGGTGAGGGTTAAGTGTTAGGTTAGTGTCAGGGTTAGGTCTAGTCGTGAGGGTAAGGTT
Organism: Eulemur rufifrons; assembly: GCF_041146395.1. NCBI lineage: Eukaryota > Metazoa > Chordata > Mammalia > Primates > Lemuridae > Eulemur > Eulemur rufifrons. Next base: position 289,569 of record NW_027182972.1, read on the forward strand.
TAGGGTTAGCTTTAAGAGCTAGGGTTAGGTTTAATGGTTAGGATTAGGATTAGGGTTAAGGGTTAGGGTAAGTCTTAGGGGTTAGGGTGAAGGGTTAGGGTCAAGGGTTAGGGTTTTTGTTAGGCATAGCGTTGGGGTTAGAAGTAAGGGTTACTGTCAGTGTTAGGGTTGTAGGTAGGGTTACGGTTAGGGTTAGCGGTTTGGAATTAGGGTTAGGGATTAGGTGTCACAGTGATGACTAGAAGATAGGGTTAGAATTATGGGATAGGAATTTTACTCAGGGAATGGGTTATGCATTAACGTTAGGATAAGAGGTTAAAGTTAGGCGCACGGTGAGGTTTACGTGTTAAGGGGAGAAAGAGGAAGACGGTTGGGTGTTATGTTCAGGGTTAGGGTTATCTGTTAAAGGTATTGTTTATGCTTAGCGCACGG
>NW_027182972.1:312500-315061 GCF_041146395.1 Eulemur rufifrons
GGATTAGGGTTAGGATTTGGGGTTAAAGTAAGTGTTAGGGGTTAGGTTTCAGGATCAAAGGTTAGGGTTATTTTTAGCTGTAGTGTTAGGGTTAGGGATAAGGGATCCCATTAGCATTAAGGGTCTTCCTTACTGTAGGGTTAAGGGTTAGGCTTAGAGTTAAAAGTTCAGGTTAGGGTCAGTGTTAAGATTTAGGGTGAGGGTTAACGGTTAGGGTAAAGGTTAAGCATTAGGGTTAGGGATTAGTGATTAGGATTTTTGGTTAGTGTTAGGGTTAGCGGTTAGGAGTTAGTGTTTTATGAAGGGGTATGGTTAGAATTAGGATTGGGGTTAGAGTTAGGGTGAGGTATAGGGGTTAGGTTTAGGGGTTAGTTTTAGGGTAAAAGGATAGGATTAGGGTTACGGGTTGGGCTTAGGTTTAGGGTTAAAGTTTACTGCTAGGGTTAGGGATAGGGTTCAAGGTTAGCTTTAGAGGTTCTGGTTAGGGTTATGTGTTAGGTTAGTGTCAGGGTTAGGTCTAGTCGTGAGGGTAAGTTTTAGGGTTAGCTTTAAGAGCAAGGGTTAGGTTTAATGGTTAGGATTAGGATTAGGGTTAAGGGTTAGGGTAAGGCTTAGGGGTTAGGGTGAAGGGTTAGGGTCAAGGGTTAGGGTTTTTGTTAGGCATAGCGTTGGGGTTAGAAGTAAGGGTTACTGTCAGTGTTAGGGTTGTAGGTAGGGTTATGGTTAGGGTTAGCGGTTTAGAATTAGGGTTAGGGATTAGGTGTCACAGTGATGACTAGGAGATAGGGTTATTATTATGGGATAGGGGTTTTTCTCAGGAAATGGGTTATGCATTAACGTTAGGATAAGAGGTTAAAGTTAGGCGCACGGTGAGGTTTACGTGTTAAGGGGAGAAATAGGAACAGGGTTGGGTGTTATGTTCAGGGTTAGGGTTATCTGTTAAAGGTATTGTTTATGCTTAGCGCACGGGCCCTGTCTGCATTAGGCGGGCGGGGGGAGTTTAGGGGGCTGGGATTGTACCCGGGAACCCACTCTATCATACTCTGGGTATGGGCCCGTGGGTTTCATGCAGGACGCAGTGGTAGAGCCTCCTTTCCCGCATGGCATGGGAGGATGGCAGGCTTTCTAAACTCTAAGAAAGCAAGAAGTCTGAGAATTAGATTTAGGGGTAGGATTATGGTTAGGGTTAAGGATGAAGTTTAGTGTTAGGGTGAGGGCTTAGGGTTAGGGATTAGGGTTAGGGTTACAGGCTACTCTTAGTTTTAACGGCTACACTTTGGTTTAGGGTTGAGGTTTACGGTTAGGGTTAAGATGAGGGGTTAGGGTTTGGTACAGGGTTAGGGTTAAGTGTTAGGTTTAGGGTTGAAGATTAGGATTAGGGTTAGGATTAAAGGTTAGCGTGCGAGTTAACGCTTAGGGTTAAGGTTAAGAGTTAGGGTTTAGTGTTAGGTTTGGGTTTAGGTTTAGTTTTAGGGTTAGAGTTATGTGCTATGGTTTGTGTTAAAGGTTAAGGTTAGGTTTACTGGTACGGTTAGGGTTACGTTTAGGGGTTTGCGTTAGGGTTAGGGTGAAGGGATAGGATTAGGGTTAAGTGTTGGGCTTAGGGTTAGGGTTTAGTGTTAGTGTTATCATTAAGGATTAGGGGTAGGGTCAGGGTTAAATGCTTGGGTGCGGGTAATGGTTAGGGTCAGGGTTAAGGTTCACGGATAGGGTTAGTGTTAAGGGTTACGGGTAGGTTTAGGGTTCAGGGTTAGAGTTAGCATTAGGGCTTAAGGTTAGGATTAGGCGGTAGGTTAGATTTAGGGTTAGATCTAGGCGTTAGGGTAAGGGCTAGCGTTAGGGTTCAGAGATAGGGTTAGGTTTAATGCTTAGGATTAGGGTTAGGGTTTGGGGTTAAAGTAAGTGTTAGGGGTTAGGTTTAAGGATCCAAGGTTAGGGTTATTTTTAGCTGTAGTGTTAGGGTTAGGGATAAGGGATCCCATTAGCATTAAGGGTCTTCCTTACTGTAGGCTTAAGGGTTAGGCTTAGAGTTAAAGGTTAAGGTTAGGGTCAGTGTTAAGATTTAGGGTGAGGGTTAACGGTTAGGGTAAAGGTTAAGTGTTAGGGTTAGGGATTAGTGATTAGGGTATTTGGTTAGCGTTAGGTTATCGGTTAGTGTTTTATGAAGGGGTATGGTTAGAATTAGGATTGGGGTTAGAGTTAGGGTGAGGAATAGGGGTTAGGTTTAGGGGTTAGTTTTAGGGTAAAAGGATAGGATTAGGGTTACGGGTTGGGCTTAGGTTTAGGGTTAAAGTTTACTTCTAGGGTTAGGGATAGGGTTCAGGGTTAGCTTTAGGGGTTCTGGTGAGTGTTAACTGTTAGGTTAGTGTCAGGGTTAGGTCTAGTCGTGAGGGTAAGGTTTAGGGTTAGCTTTAAGAGCTAGGGTTAGGTTTAATGGTTAGGATTACGATTAGGGTTAAGGGTTAGGGTAAGTCTTAGGGGTTAGGGTGAAGGGTTAGGGTCAAGGGTTAGGGTTTTTGTTAGGCATAGCGTTGGGGTTAGAAGTAAGGGTTACTGTCAGT
>NW_027182973.1:15000-22500 GCF_041146395.1 Eulemur rufifrons
GTTAAATGCTTGGGTGCGCGTAATGGTTAGGGTCAGGGTTAAGGTTCACGGATAGGGTTAGTGTTAAGGGTTACGGGTAGGTTTAGGGTTCAGGGTTAGAGTTACCATTAGGGCTTAAGGTTAGGATTAGGCGGTAGGTTTGACTTAGGGTTAGATCTAGGCGTTAGGGTAAGGGCTAGCGTTAGGGTTAAGAGATAGGGTTAGGTTTAATGCTTAGGATTAGGGTTAGGGTTTGGGGTTAAAGTAAGTGTTAGGGGTTAGGTTTAAGGATCAAAGGTTAGGGTTATTTTTAGCTGTAGTGTTAGGGTTAGGGATAAGGGATCCCATTAGCATTAAGGGTCTTCCTTACTGTAGGGTTAAGGGTTAGGCTTAGAGTTAAAGGTTAAGGTTAGGGTCAGTGTTAAGATTTAGGGTGAGGGTTAACAGTTAGGGTAAAGGTTAAGCGTTAGGGTTAGGGATTAGTGATTAGGGTTTTTGGTTAGTGTTAGGGTTAGCGGTTAGGAGTTAGTGTTTTATGAAGGGGTATGGTTAGAATTAGGATTGGGGTTAGAGTTAGGGTGAGGTATAGGGGTTAGGTTTAGGGGTTAGTTTTGGGGTAAAAGGATAGGATTAGGGTTACGGGTTGGGCTTAGGTTTAGGGTTAAAGTTTACTGCTAGGGTTAGGGATAGGGTTCAGGCTTAGCTTTAGGGGTTCTGGTTAGGGTTATGTGTTAGGTTAGTGTCAGGGTTAGGTCTAGTCGTGAGGGTAAGGTTTAGGGTTAGCTTTAAGAGCTAGGGTTAGGTTTAATGGTTAGGATTAGGATTAGGGTTAAGGGTTAGGGTAAGGCTTAGGGGTTAGGGTGAAGGGTTAGGGTGCAGGGTTAGGGTTTTTGTTAGGCATAGCGTTGGGGTTAGAAGTAAGGTTTACTGTCAGTGTTAGGGTTGTAGGCAGGGTTACGGTTAGGGTTAGCGGTTTAGAATTAGGGTTAGGGATTAGGTGTCACAGTGATGACTAGGAGATAGGGTTATTATTATGGGATAGGGGTCTTTCTCAGGAAATGGGTTATGCATTAACGTTAGGATAAGAGGTTAAAGTTAGGCGCACGGTGAGGTTTACGTGTTAAGGGGAGAAAGAGGAACAGGGTTGGGTGTTATGTTCAGGGTTAGGGTTATCTGTTAAAGGTATTGTTTATGCTTAGCGCACGGGCCCTGTCTGCATTAGGCGGGCGGGGGGAGTTTAGGGGGCTGGGATTGTACCCGGGAACCCACTCTATCATACTCTGGGTATGGGCCCGTGGGTTTCATGCAGGACACAGTGGTAGAGCCTCCTTTCACGCATGGCATGGGAGGATTGCAGGCTTTCTAAACTCTAAGAAAGCAAGAAGTCTGAGAATGAGATTTAAGGTTGGATTATGGTTAGGGTTAAGGTTGAAATTTAGTGTTAGGGTGAGGGCTTAAGGTTAGGGATTAGGGTTAGGGTTAAAGGCTACTCTTAGGTTTAACGGCTACACTTTGGTTTAGGGTTGAGGTTTACGGTTAGGGTTAAGATGAGGGGTTATGGTTTGGTACAGTGTTAGGGTTAAGTGTTAGGTTTAGGGTTGAAGATTAGGATTAGGGTTAGGATTAAAGGATAGCGTGAGAGTTAACGCTTAGGGTTAAGGTTAAGAGTTAGGGTTTAGGGTTAGGGTTGGGGTTAGGTTTAGTTTTAGGGTTAGAGTTATGTGCTATGGTTTGTGTTAGAGGTTAAGATTAGGTTTGCTGGTCAGGGTTAGGGTTACGTTTAGGGGTTTGCGTTAGGGTTAGGGTTAAGGGATAGGATTAGGGTTAAGTGTCGGGCTTAGGGTTAGGGTTTAGTGTTAGTGTTATCATTAAGGATTAGAGGTAGGGTCAGGGTTAAATGCTTGGGTGCGGGTAATGGTTAGGGTCAGGGTTAAGGTTCACGGATAGGGTTAGTGTTAAGGGTTACGGGTAGGTTTAGGGTTCAGGGTTAGAGTTAGCATTACGGCTTAAGGTTAGGATTAGGCGGTAGGTTCGATTTAGGGTTGGATCTAGGCGTTAGGATAAGGGCTAGCATTAGGGTTCAGAGATAGGGTTAGGTTTAATGCTTAGGATTAGGGTTAGGGTTTGGGGTTAAAGTAAGTGTTAGGGGTTAGGTTTAAGGATCCAAGGTTACGGTTATTTTTAGCTGTAGTGTTAGGGTTAGGGATAAGGGATCCCATTAGCATTAAGGGTCTTCCTTCCTGTAGGCTTAAGGGTTAGGCTTAGAGTTAAAGGTTAAGGTTAGGGTCAGTGTTAAGATTTAGGGTGAGGGTTAACGGTTAGGGTAAAGGTTAAGTGTTAGGGTTAGGGATTAGTGATTAGGGTTTTTGGTTAGTGTTAGGTTAGCGGTTAGTGTTTTATGAAGGGGTATGGTTAGAATTAGGGTTGGGGTTAGAGTTAGGGTGAGGTATAGGGGTTAGGTTTAGGGGTTAGTTTTAGGGTAAAAGGATAGGATTAGGGTTACGGGTTGGGCTTAGGTTTAGGGTTAAAGTTTACTGCTAGGGTTAGGGATAGGGTTCAGGGTTAGCTTTAGGGGTTCTGGTGAGGGTTAAGTGTTAGGTTAGTGTCAGGGTTAGGTCTAGTCGTGAGGGTAAGGTTTAGGGTTAGCTTTAAGAGCTAGGGTTAGGTTTAATGGTTAGGATTAGGATTAGGGTTAAGGGTTAGGGTAAGGCTTAGGGGTTAGGGTGAAGGGTTAGGGTCAAGGGTTAGGGTTTTTGTTAGGCATAGCGTTGGGGTTAGAAGTAAGGGGTACTGTCAGTGTTAGGGTTGTAGGTAGGGTTACGGTTAGGGTTAGCGGTTTGGAATTAGTGTTAGGGATTAGGTGTCACAGTGATGACTAGGAGATAGGGTTAGAATTATGGGATAGGGGTTGTTCTCAGGAAATGGGTTATGCATTAACGTTAGGATAAGAGGTTAAAGTTAGGCGCACGGTGAAGTTTACGTGTTAAGGGGAGAAATAGGAACAGGGTTGAGTGTTATGTTCAGGGTTAGGGTTATCTGTTAAAGGTATTGTTTATGCTTAGTGCACGGGCCCTGTCTGCATTAGGCGGGCGGGGGCGAGTTTTGGGGGCTAGGATTGTACCCGGGAACCCACTCTATCATACTCTGGGTATGGGTCCGTGGGTTTCATACAGGACACAGTGGTAGAGCCTCCTTTCACGCATGGCATGGGAGGATTGCAGGCTTTCTAAACTCTAAGAAAGCAAGAAGTCTGAGAATTAGATTTAGGGTTAGGATTCTGGTTAGGGTTAAGGATGAAGTTTAGTGTTAGGGTGAGGGCTTAGGGTTAGGGATTAGGGTTAGGGTTAAAGGTTAGTCTTAGGTTTAACGGTTACACTTTGGTTTAGGGTTGAGGTTTACGGTTAGGGTTAAGATGAGGGGTTAGGGTTTGGTACAGGGTTAGGGTTAAGTGTAAGGTTTAGGGTTGAAGATTAGGATTAGGGTTAGGACTATAGGATAGCGTGAGAGTTAACGCTTAGGGTTAAGGTTAAGTGTTAGGGTTTAGGGTTAGGTTTAGGGTTAGGGTTAGTTTTAGGGTTAGAGTTATGTGCTATGGTTTGTGTTAGAGGTTAGGGTTAGGTTTACTGTTCACGGTTAGGGTTACGTTTAGGGGGTAGCATTAGGGTTAGGGTTAGGGTTAGGGTTAAGGGATAGGATTACGGTTAAGTGTTGGCCTTAGGGTTAGGGTTTAGTGTTAGGGTTATCATTAAGGACTAGGGGTAGGGTCAGGGTTAAATGCCTGGGTGCGGGTAATGGTTAGGGTCAGGGTTAAGGTTCACGGATAGGGTTAGTGTTAAGGGTTACGGGTAGGTTTAGGGTTCAGGGTTAGAGTTAGCATTAGGGCTTAAGGTTAGGATTAGGTGGTAGGTTCGATTTAGGGTTAGATCTAGGCGTTCGGGTAAGGGCTAGCGTTAGGGTTAAGAGATAGGGTTAGGATTAATGCTTAGGATTAGGGTTAGGGTTTGGGGTTAAAGTAAGTGTTAGGGGTTAGGTTTAAGGATCCAAGGTTAGGGTTATTTTTAGCTGTAGTGTTAGGGTTAGGGATAAGGGATCCCATTAGCATTAAGGGTCTTCCTTACTGTAGGGTTAAGGGTTAGGCTTAGAGTTAAAGGTTAAGGTTAGGGTCAGTGTTAAGATTTAGGGTGAGGGTTAACGGTTAGGGTAAAGTTTAAGCGTTAGGGTTAGGGATTAGTGATTAGGGTTTTTGGTTAGTGTTAGGGTTAGCGGTTAGGAGTTAGTGTTTTCTGAAGGGGTATGTTTAGAATTAGGATTGGGGTTAGAGTTAGGGTGAGGTATAGGGGTTAGGTTTAGGGGTTAGTTTTAGGGTAAAAGGATAGGATTAGGGTTACGGGTTGGGCTTAGGTTTAGGGTTAAAGTTTACTGCTAGGGTTAGGGATAGGGTTCAGGCTTAGCTTTAGGGGTTCTGCTTAGGGTTAGGTGTTAGGTTAGTGTCAGGGTTAGGTCTAGTCGTGAGGGCAAGGTTCAGGGTTATCTTTAAGAGCTAGGGTTAGGTTTAAAGGTTAGGATTAGGATTAGGGTTAAGGGTTAGGGTAAGGCTTAGGGGTTAGGGTGAAGGGTTAGGGTTTTTGTTAGGCATAGCGTTGGGGTTAGAAGTAAGGGTTACTGTCAGTGTCAGGGTTGTAGGTAGGGTTACGGTTAGGGTTAGCGGTTTAGAATTAGGGTTAGGGATTAGGTGTCACAGTGATGACTAGGAGATAGGGTTAGAATTATGGGATAGGGGTTGTTCTCAGGAAATGTGTTATGCATTAACGTTAGGATAAGAGGTTAAAGTTAGGCGCACGGTGAGGTTTACGTGTTAAGGGGAGAAATAGGAACAGGGTTGGGTGTTATGTTCAGGGTTAGGGTTATCTGTTAAAGGTATTGTTTATGCTTAGCGAACAGGCCCTGTCTGCATTGGGCGGGCGGGGGGAGTTTAGGGGGCTGGGATTGTACCCGGGAACCCACTCTATCATACTCTGGGTATGAGCCCGTGGGTTTCATGCAGGACGCAGAGGTAGAGCCTCCTTTCACGAATGGAATGGGAGGATTGCAGGCTTTCTAAACTCTAAGAAAGCAAGAAGTCTGAGAATTAGATTTAGGGTTAGGATTATGGTTAGGGTTAAGGATGAAGTTTAGTGTTAGGGTGAGGGCTTAGGGTTACGGATTAGGGTTAGGGTTAAAGGTTACTCTTAGGTTTAATGGTTACACTTGGTATAGGGTTGAGGTTTACCGTTAGGGTTAAGATGAGGGGTTAGGGTTTGGTACAGGGTTAGGGTTAAGTGTTAGGTTTAGGGTTGAAGATTAGGATTAGGGTTAGGATTAAAGGTTAGCGTGAGAGTTAACGCTTAGGGTTAAGGTTAAGAGTTAGGGTTTAGGGTTAGAGTTAGGTTTAGGGTTAGTTTTAGGGTTAGAGTTATGTGCTACGCTTTGTGTTAGAGGTTAGGGTTAGGTTTACTGGTCACGGTTAGGGTTACGTTTAGGGGGTAGCATTAGGGTTAGGGTTAGGGTTAAGGGATAGGATTAGGGATAAGTGTTGGGCTTAGGGTTAGGGTTTAGTGTTAGGGTTAGCATTAAGGATTAGGGTTAGGGTCAGGGTTAAATGCTTGGGTGCGGGTAATGGTTAGAGTCAGGGTTAAGGTTCACGGATAGGGTTAGTGTTAAGGGTTACGGGTAGGTTTAGGGTTCAGGGTTAGAGTTACCATTAGGGCTTAAGGTTAGGATTAGGCGGTAGGTTAGACTTAGGGTTAGATCTAGGCGTTAGGGTAACGGCTAGCGTTAGGGTTAAGAGATAGGGTTAGGTTTAATGCTTATAATTAGGGTTAGGTTTTGGGGTTAAAGTAAGTGTTAGGGGTTACGTTTCAGGATCCAAGGTTAGGGTTATTTTTACCTGTAGTGTTAGGGTTAGGGATAAGGGATCCCATTAGCATTAAGGGTGTTCCTTACTGTAGGATTAATGGATTGGCTTAGAGTTAAAGGTTAAGGTTAGGGTCAGTGTTAAGATTTAGGGTGAGGGTTAACAGTTGGGTAAAGGTTAAGCGTTAGGGTTAGGGATTATTGATTAGGGTTTTTGGTTAGTGTTAGGGTTACCGGCTAGGGGTTAGTGTTTTATGAAGGGGTATGTTTAGAATTAGGATTGGGGTTAGAGTTAGGGTGAGGTATAGGGGTTAGGTTTAGGGGTTAGTTTTAGGGTAAAAGGATAGGATTAGGGTTACGGGTTGGGCTTAGGTTTAGGGTTAAAGTTTACTGCTAGGGTTAGGGATAGGGTTCAGGGTTAGCTTTAGGGGTTCTGGTTAGGGTTAGGTGTTAGGTTAGTGTCAGGGTTAGGTCTAGTCGTGAGGGTAAGGTTTAGGGTTAGCTTTAAGAGCTAGGGTTAGGTTTAATGGTTAGGGTTAGGATTAGGGTTAAGGGTTAGGGTAAGGCTTAGGGGTTAGGGTGAAGGGTTAGGGTCAAGGGTTAGGGTTTTTGTTAGGCCTAGCGTTGGGGTTAGAAGTAAGGGTTACTGTCAGTGTTAGGGTTGTAGGTAGGGTTACGGTTAGGGTTAGCGGTTTAGAATTAGGGTTAGGGATTAGGTGTCACAGTGATGACTAGGAGATAGGGTTAGAATTATGGGATAGGGGTTGTTCTCAAGAAATGGGTTATGCATTAACGTTAGGATAAGAGGTTAAAGTTAGGCGCACGGTGAGGTTTACGTGTTAAGGGGAGAAATAGGAACAGGGTTGGGTGTTATGTTCAGGGTTAGGGTTATCTGTTAAAGGTATTGTTTATGCTTAGCGCACGGGCCCTGTCTGCATTAGGCGGGCGGGGGGAGTTTAGGGGGCTGGGATTGTACCCGGGAAGCCACTCTATCATACTCTGGGTATGGGCCCGTGGGTTTCATGCAGGACACAGTGGTAGAGCCTCCTTTCACGCATGGCATGGGAGGATTGCAGGCTTTCTAAACTCTAAGAAAGCAAGAAGTCTGAGAATTAGATTTAGGGTTAGGATTATGGTTAGGGTTAAGGATGAAGTTTAGTGTTAGGGTGAGGGCTTAGGGTTAGGGATTAGGGTTAGGGTTAAAGGTTACTCTTAGGTTTAACGGTTCCACTGTGGTTTAGGGTTGAGGTTTATGGTTAGGGTTAAGATGAGGGGTTAGGGTTTGGTACAGCGTTAGAGTTAAGTATTAGGTTTAGTGTTGAAGATAGGATTAGGGTTAGGATTAAAGGATAGCGTGAGAGTTAACGCTTAGGGTTAAGGTTAAGAGTTAGGGTTTAGGGTTAGGTTTAGGGTTAGTGTTAGTTTTAGGGTTAGAGTTATGTGCTATGGTTTGTGTTAGCGGTTAGGGTTAGGTTTACTGGTGACGGTTAGGGTTACGTTTAGGGGTTAGCATTAGGGTTAGGGTTAGGGTTAAGGGATAGGATTAGGGTTAAGTGTTGGGGTTAGGGTTAGGGTTTAGTGTTAGGGTTAGCATTAAGGATTAGGGTTAGGGTCAGGGTTAAATGCTTT
>NW_027182973.1:40000-42500 GCF_041146395.1 Eulemur rufifrons
GAGTTTTGTGCTACGGTTTGTGTTAGCGGTTAGGGTTAGGTTTACTGGTGACGGTTAGGGTTACGTTTAGGGTTTAGCATTAGGGTTAGGGTTAGGGTTAAGGGATAGGATTAGGGTTAAGTGTTGGGCTTAGGGTTAGGGTTTAGTGTTAGGGTTAGCATTAAGGATTAGGGTTAGGGTCAGGGTTAAATGCTTGGGTGCGTGTAATGGTTAGGGTCAGGGTTAAGGTTCACGGATAGGGTTAGTGTTAAGGTTTACGGGTAGGTTTAGGGTTCAGGGTTAGAGTTAGCATTAGGGCTTAAGATTAGGATTAGGTGGTAGGTTAGATTTAGGGTTAGATCTAGGCGTTAGGGTAAGGGCTAGCGTTAGGGTTAAGAGATAGGGGTAGGTTTAATGGTTAGGATTAGGGTTAGGGTTTGGGGTTAAAGTAAGTGTTAGGGGTTAGGTTTCAGGATCAAAGGTTAGCGTTATTTTTAGCTGTAGGGTTAGGGTTAGTGATAAGGGATCCCATTAGCATTAAGGGTCTTCCTTACTGTAGGATTAAGGGTTAGGCTTAGAGTTAAAGGTTAAGGTTAGGGTCAGTGTTGAGATTTAGAGTGAGGGTTAACAGTTAGGGTAAAGGTTAAGCGTTAGGGTTAGGGATTAGTGATTAGACTTTTTGGTTAGTGTTAGGGTTAGCCGTTAGGAGTTAGTGTTTTATGAAGGGGTATGGTTAGAATTAGGATTGGGGTTAGATTTAGGGTTAGGTTTAGGTGTTAGGTTTAGGGGTTAGTTTTAGGGTAAAAGGATAGGATTAGGGTTACGGGTTGGGCTTAGGTTTAGGGTTAAAGTTTACTGCTAGGGTTAGGGATAGGGTTCAGGCTTAGCTTTAGGGGTTCTGGTTAGTGTTAGGTGTTAGGTTAGTGTCAAGGTTAGGTCTAGTCGTGAGGGTAAGGTTTAGGGTCAGCTTTAAGAGCTAGGGTTAGGTTTAAGGGTTAGGATTATGATTAGGGTTAAGGGTTAGGGTAAGGCTTAGGGGTTAGGGTGAAGGGTTAGGGTCAAGGGTTAGGGTTTTTGTTAGGCATAGCGTTGGGGTTAGAAGTAAGGGTTACTGTCAGTGTTAGGGTTGTAGATAGGGTTACGGTTAGGGTTAGCGGTTTAGAATTAGGGTTAGGGATTAGGTGTCACAGTGATGACTAGGAGATAGGGTTAGAATTATGGGATAGGGGTTGTTCTCAGGAAATGGGTTATGCATTAACGTTAGGATAAGTGGTTAAAGTTAGGCGCACGGTGAGGTTTACGTGTTAAGGGGAGAAATAGGAACAGGGTTGGGTGTTATGTTCAGGGTTAGGGTTATCTGTTAAAGGTATTGTTTATGCTTAGCGCACGGGCCCTGTCTGCATTAGGCGGGCGGGGGGAGTTTAGGGAGCTGGGATTGTACCACGGAACCCACTCTGTCATACTCTGGGTATGGGCCCGTGGGTTTCATGCAGGACACAGTGGTAGAGCCTCCTTTCACGCATGGCATGGGAGGATTGCAGGCTTTCTAAACTCTAAGAAAGCAAGAAGTCTGAGAATGAGATTTAGGGTTGGATTATGGTTAGGGTTAAGGATGAAGTTTAGTGTTAGGGTGAGGGCTTAGGGTTAGGGATTAGGGTTAGGGTTAAAGATTACTCTTAGGTTTAACGGTTACATTTTGGTTTAGGGTTGAGGTTTACGGTTAGGGTTAAGATGAGCGGTTAGGGTTTGGTACAGGGTTAGGGTTAAGTGTTAGGTTTAGGGTTGAAGATTAGGATTAGGGTTAGGATTAAAGGTTAGCGTGAGAGTTAACGCTTAGGGTTAAGGTTAAGAGTTAGGGTTTAGGGTTAGGGTTAGGGTTAGGGTTAGTTTTAGGGTTAGAGTTATGTGCTATGATTTGTGTTAGAGGTTAGGGTTAGGTTTACTGGTCACGGTGAGGGTTACATTTAGGGGTTAGCATTAGGGTTATGGTTAAGGGAAAGGATTAGGTTTAAGTGTTGACCTTAGGGTTAGGGTTTAGTGTTAGGGTTATCATTAAGGATTAGGGTTAGGGTCAGGGTTAAAAGCTTGGGTGCGGGTAATGGTTAGGGTCAGGGTTAAGGTTCACGGATAGGGTTAGTGTTAAGGGTTACGGGTAGGTTTAGGGTTCAGGGTTAGAGTTAGCATTAGGACTTAAGTTTAGGATTAGGCGGTAGGTTAGATTTAGGGTTAGATCTAGGCGTTAGGGTAAGGGCTAGGGTTAGGGTTAAGAGATAGGGTTAGGTTTAATGCTTAGGATTAGGGTTAGGGTTTGGGGTTAAAGTAAGTGTTAGGGGTTAGGTTTAAGGATCCAAGGTTAGGGTTATTTTTAGCTGTAGTGTTAGGGTTAGGGATAAGGGATCCCATTAGCATTAAGGGTCTTCCTTACTGTAGGGTTAAGGGTTAGACTTAGAGTTAAAGGTTAAGGTTAGGGTCAGTGTTAAGATTTAGGGTGAGGGTTAACGGTTAGGGTAAAGGTTAAGCG
>NW_027182973.1:62500-120000 GCF_041146395.1 Eulemur rufifrons
GGTAAGTCTTAGGGGTTAGGGTGAAGGGTTAGGGTCAAGGGTTAGGGTTTTTGTTAGGCATAGCGTTGGGGTTAGAAGTAAGGGTTACTGTCAGTGTTAGGGTTGTAGGTAGGGTTACGGTTAGGGTTAGCGGTTTAGAATTAGGGTTAGGGATTAGGTGTCACAGTGATGACTAGGAGATAGGGTTAGAATTATGGGATAGGGGTTGTTCTCAGGAAATGGGTTATGCATTAACGTTAGGATAAGAGGTTAAAGTTAGGCGCACGGTGAGGTTTACGTGTTAAGGGGAGAAATAGGAACAGGGTGGGGTGTTATGTTCAGGGATAGGGTTATCTCTTAAAGGTATTGTTTATGCTTAGCGCACGGGCCCTGTCTGCATTAGGCGGGCGGGGGGAGTTTAGGGGGCTGGGATTGTACCCGGGAACCCACTCTATCATACTCTGGGTATGGGCCCGTGGGTTTCATGCAGGACACAGTGGTAGAGCCTCCTTTCACGCATGGCATGGGAGGATTGCAGGCTTTCTAAACTCTAAGAAAGCAAGAAGTGTGAGAATGAGATTTAGGGTTGGATTATGGTTAGGGTTAAGGATGAAGTTTAGTGTTAGGGTGAGGGCTTAGGGTTAGGGATTAGGGTTAGGGTTAAAGGTTACTCTTAGGTTTAACGGTTACACTTTGGTTTAGGGTTGAGGTTTATGGTTAGGGTTAAGATGAGCGGTTAGTGTTTGGTACAGGGTTAGGGTTAAGTGTTAGGTTTAGGGTTGAAGATTAGGATTAGGGTTAGGATTAAAGGTTAGCGTGAGAGTTAACGCTTAGGGTTAAGGTTAAGAGTTAGGGTTTATGGTTAGGGTTAGGGTTAGGGTTAGTTTTAGGGTTAGAGTTATGTGCTATGATTTGTGTTAGAGGTTAGGGTTAGGTTTACTGGGCACGGATAGGGTTACGTTTAGGGGTTAGCATTAGTGTTCGGGTTAGCGTTAGGGTTCAGGGATAGGATTAGGGTTAAGTGTTTTGCTTACGGTGGGGGTTTAGTGTTAGGGTTATCATTAAGGATTAGGGTTAGGGTCAGGGTTAAAAGCTTGGGTGCGGGTAATGGTTAGGGTCAGGGTTAAGGTTCACGGATAAGGTTAGTGTTAAGAGTTACGGGTTGGTTTAGTGTAAGAGTTAGCATTAGGGCTTAAGGTTAGGATTAGGCGGTAGGTTAGATTTAGGGTTAGATCTAGGTGTTAGGGTAAGGGCTAGCGTTAGGGTTAAGAGATAGGGTAAGGTTTAATGCTTAGGATTAGGGTTAGGGTTTGGGGTTAAAGTAAGTGTTAGGGGTTAGGTTTAAGTATCCAAGGTTAGGGTTATTTTTAGCTGTAGTGTTAGGGTTAGGGATAAGGGATCCCATTAGCATTAAGGGTCTTCCTTACTGTAGGGTTAAGGGTTAGGCTTAGAGTTAAAGGTGAAGGTTAGGGTCAGTGTTAAGATTTAGGGTGAGGCTTAACGGTTAGGGTAAAGGTTAAGCGTTAGGGTTAGGGATTAGAGATTAGGGTTTTTGGTTAGTGTTAGGGTTAGCGGTTAGGAGTTAGTGTTTTATGAAGGGGTATGGTTAGAATTAGGATTGGGTTAGAGTTAGGGTGAGGTATAGGGGTTAGGTTTAGGGGTTAGTTTTAGGGTAAAAGGATAGGATTAGGGTTACGGGTTGGGCTTAGGTTTAGGGTTAAAGTTTACTGCTAGGGTTAGGGATAGGGATCAGGGTTAGCTTTAGGAGTTCTGGTTAGGGTTAGGTGTTAGGTTAGTGTCAGGGTGAGGTCTAGTCGTGAGGTTAAGGTTTAGGGTTAGCTTTAAGAGCTAGGGTTAGGTTTAATGGTTAGGATTAGGATTAGGGTTAAGGGTTAGGGTAAGGCTTAGGGGTTAGGGTGAAGGGTTAGGGTCAAGGGTTAGGGTTTTTGTTAGACATAGCGTTGGGGTTAGAAGTAAGGGTTACTGTCAGTGTTAGGGTTGTAGGTAGGGTTACGGTTAGGGTTAGCGGTTTGGAATTAGGGTTAGGGATTAGGTGTCACAGTGATGACTAGGAGATAGGGTTAGAATTATGGGATAGGGGTTGTTCTCAGGAAATGGGTTATGCATTAACGTTAGGATAAGAGGTTAAAGTTAGGCGCACGGTGAGGTTTACGTGTTAAGGGGAGAAATAGGAACAGTGTTGGGTGTTATGTTCATAGTTAGGGTTATCTGTTAAAGGTATTGTTTATGCTTAGCGCATGGGCCCTGTCTGCATTAGGCGGGTGGGGGGAGTTTAGGGGGCTGGGATTGCACCCGGGAACCCACTCTATCATACTCTGGGTATGGGCCCGTGGTTTTCATGCAGGACACAGTGGTAGAGCCTCCTTTCACTCATGGCATGGGAGGATTGCAGGCTTTCTAAACTCTAAGAAAGCAAGAAGTCTGAGAATTAGATTTAGGGTTAGGATTATGGTTAGGGTTAAGGATGAAGTTTAGTGTTAGGGTGAGGGCTTAGGGTTAGGGATTAGGGTTAGGGTTAAAGGTTACTCTTAGGTTTAACGGTTACACTTTGGTTTCGGGTTGAGGTTTACGGTTAGGGTTAAGAGGAGGGGTTAGGGTTAGGTACAGGGTTAGGGTTAAGTGTTAGGTTTAGGGTTGAAGATTAGGATTAGGGTTAGGATTAAAGGTTAGCGTGAGAGTTAACGCTTAGGGTTAAGGTTAAGAGTTAGGGTTTAGCGTTAGGGTTAGGGTTAGGGTTGGGGTTAGGGTAGGGGTAGGGTTACGTTTAGGGTAAGGGTAAGGTTAGGGTTAGGGTTAGGGCTTGGGGTTAGGCTTAGGGTTAGGGGTTATGGTTAGGGTTGGGGTTAGGGGGTTAGGGTTAGGGTTAGGGTTAGGGGGTTAGGGTTAGGGTTAGGGATGGGTTAGGGGTTACGGTTAGGGTTAGGGTTGGGTTAGGGGTTAGGGTTATGGTTAGGGATAGGGTACGGTTAGGGTTAGGGTAGGGTTAGGGTTTAGGGGTTAGGGTTAGGGTTAGGGGTTAGGGTTAGTGTTTTAGGGTTATGGTTAGGGTTAAGGGTTAGGGGTTAGGGGTGGGTTAGGGTTAGGGTTAGGGTTAGGGTAGGGTTAGAGTAGGGTTAGGATTAGGGTTAGGGTTGGGTGAGGGTTAGGGTTAGGGTTTAGGGTTAGGGTTAGGGGTTTAGGGTTAGGGTTAGGGGTTAGGGTTAGGGTTAGGGGTTAGGGTTAGGGTTGGGGTTGGGGTTAGGGTTAGGTTTTAGGCGTTGGGGTTAGGGTTAGGGTTAGGGGTTAGGTTTAGGGTTAGGGGTTAGGGTTAGGGTTAGGGTAGGGTTAGGGTAAGGGTTAGGGGTTAGGGTTAGGGTTAGAGGTTAGGGTTAGGGTTAGGGTTAGGGGTTAGGGTTAGGGTTTTAGGATTATGGTTAGGGTTAAGGGTTAGGGGTTAAGGGTGGGTTAGGGTTAGGGTTAGGGTTAGGGTAGGGTTAGGGTAGGGTTAGGATTAGGTTTAGAGTTGGGTGAGGGTTAGGGTTAGGGTTTAGGGTTAGGGTTAGGGGTTTAGGGTTAGGGTTAGGGGTTAGGATTAGGGTTAGGGGTTAGGGTTAGGGTTGGGGTTGGGGTTAGGGTTAGGTTTTAGGCGTTGGGTTTAGGGTTAGGGTTAGGGGTTAGGGTTAGGGTTAGGGGTTAGTGTTAGGGTTAGGGTAGGGTTAGGGTAAGGGTTAGGGGTTAGGGTTAGGGTTAGGGGTTAGGGTTAGGGTTAGGTGTTAGGGTTAGGCTTAGGGTTAGGGGTTGGGGGTAGGGGAAGGGTTAGGGTTAGGGGTTAGGGTTAGGGTTAGGGGTTACGGTTAGGGGTTAGGGTTAGGGGTAGTGTTAGGTTTAGGGTTTCGGGTTGGGGTTGGGGTTCGGGTTAGGTTTAGGGGGTAGGGGTAGGCGTAGGGGTAGGGGTAGGGTTAGGGTTAGGGGGTTAGGGTTAGGGGGTTAGGGTTATGGTTAGGGGTTAGGGTTAGGGTTAGGGTTGGGGTTAGGGATTAGGGTTGGGGTTAGGGTTAGGCTTAGGGTTATGTGTTAGGGTTTGTGTTAGAGGTTAGGATTAGGTTTACTGTTCCTGTTTAGAGTTACGTTTAGGGGTTAGCATTAGGGTTAGGGTTAGGGTTAAGGGATAGGATTAGGGTTAGGGTTAGGGTTAGGGCTTAGGCTTAGGGGATAGGATTAGGGTTAAGTGTTGGGCTTATGGTTAGGGTTAAAGTTTAGTGTTAGGGTTAATGTTTAGTGTTATGGTCCAGTTTAAGTGTTAGGGTGAGGGTTAACAGTTAGGATTAGGCTTAGGGGTTAGGGATATAGTGAAGGTTCAGTGTTAGGGTTAGGTTTAGGGTTCAGGGTTAGGGTTAGCTTTAGGGGTTATGGTTAGGGTTAGGTGTTAGGTTAGTGTCAGGGTTAGGTCTAGTCGTGAGGGTAAGGTTTAGGGTTAGCTTTAAGAGCTAGGGTTAGGTTTAATGGTTAGGATTAGGATTACGGTTAAAGCTTAGGGTAATGCTTAGGGGTTAGGGTGAAGGGTGAAGGGTTAGGGCTTTTGTTAGGCATAGCGTTGGGGTTAGAACTAAGGGTTCCTGTCAGTGTTAGGGTTGTAGGCAGCGTTACGGTTAGACTTAGCGGTGGAGAATTAGGGTTAGGGATTAGGTGTTACAGTTATGACTAGGAGATAGGGTTACAATTATGGGATAGGGGATGTTCTCAGGGAATGGGTTATGCATTAACGTTACGTTAAGAGGTTAAAGTTAGGCTCACGGTGAGGTTTACGTGTTAAGGGGAGAAATAGGAACAGGGTTAGGTGCCATGTTCAGGGTTAGGGTTATCTGTTAAAGGTATCATTTATGCTTAGCGCACGGGCCCTGTCGGCATTAGGCTGGGGGGAGGTTAGGGGGCTGGGATTGTCACCGGGAACCCACTGTATCGGACTCTGGGTATGGGCCCGTGGGTTTCATGCAGGACACAGTGGTAGAGCCTCCTTTCACACATGGCATGGGAGGATTGCACGCTTTCTAAACTCTAAGAAAGCAAGAAGTCTGAGAATTAGATTTAGGGTTAGGATTATGGTTAGGGTTCAGGATGAAGTGTAGTGTTATGGTGAGGGGATAGGGTTACAGATTAGGGTTACGGTTTAAGGTTACTGTTAGGTTTAACGGTTACAGTTCGTTTTGGGGTTGAGGTTTGCGGATAGGGTTAAGATGAGGGGTTAGGTTTTGGTACAGGTTTAGGGTTGTGTTAGGTTTAGGTTTGAAGATTAGGATTAGAGTTAGGATTAAAGGTTAGCATGAGAGTTAACGGTTAAGATTAAGGTTAAGGGTTAGGGTTAGGTTTTAGGTTTAGGGATAAGGGTTAGGGTTAGTTTTAGGGTTAGAGTTATGTGTTAGGGTTTGTGTTAGAGGTTAGGGTTAGGTTTACTGTTCGTGGCTAGAGTTACGTTTAGGGGATAGCATTAGGGTTAGGGATTAGGTTTAGGGTAAGTGTTTAGAGTTAGTGTTGGGCTTTAGGCTCGGGGCTTAGGTTCACGGTCAGGGGTTAGGGTTGGTGGTAGGGCTTAGATTTAGCGGTCAGTTTAAGGGCACAGGACCTGGTTAATCTACGGTGAGAGGGGTGTGGTCGGAGTCACCACAAAAGCACAACATCATTCCCTGGGCCTTGGGACAAAACCTACATGCAGGACTCAGGCAGAGCCTCATCTCACACATGGCATGGCTGTATTGTAGGCTTGCTTCACTCTGGGAATGGAAGTAGTGTGAGAATTAGGGTTAGGTTTGGGGTTAGGGGTTTCGAGTTAGGGGTTAGGTTTCGAGTCAGGGTCAGGTGCTAGGGATTAGTGGTTAGGTTTAGAGTTAGTGTTAGGGGTTAGGTGTTAAGTCTGGGTTGGGGGCCAGGGTTAGGTTTAGGGTTGGGGTTAGCGTTAGGGTTAGGGGTTAGGGTTAAGGGATAGGGTTAGGGTTAAGGGTTAGGCTTAGGGTTAGGGTTCAGGGTTAGGGTTAAGGTTTAGGGTTAGAGTCAGGGTTAAGTGTTAGGGTGAGGCTTAACAGTTAGGGTTAGGGTTAGGGGGTTAGGAATAGGGTTAGGGTTAAGGGTTAGGTTTATGGTTCAGGTTTAAGGTTAGGATTAGGGGTTAGGGTTAGTGTTAACTGTAGGTCAGTGTTGGGGTTAGATCTCTAGGCATTAGCGTATAGGTTAGGGTTAGGGTTAAGTAGGGTTATGTTTAATGGTTAGGATTGGGATTAGCGTTAAGGGTTAGGGTTAAGCTTTAGGGGTTATGACTAAGGATCAATGGTTAGGGTTATTTTTAGGCGTAGGGTTAGGGTAAGGGTTTTAGGGTTAGTGTTAGTGTTGTTGGTAGGGTTAAGGTTAGGGTTGGCGTTTCAGAATTAGGGATTAGGTGTTATGGTTACGGCTAGGAGTTAGGGTTAGAATTACGGTATAGGGCTTGTTCTCAGGGTGTCATGCATTATCGTTAAGATAAGGGGTTAAGTTAGGGTTAGGGTGAGGTTTACGTGTTAAGGTGAGCAGTAGGATCAGGGTTAGGTGTTATGTTCTGGGTTAGGGTTATGGGTGTGGGGTAGGGTTTATGCTTAGAGCACGGGCCCTGTATGCACTAGGAGGCGAAGTTAGGGGTCTGTGATGGTCGCTGGGAGCCCACTCTATCGTACGCAGTGTATGGGCCTCTGGGTTTCATGCAGGACACTGTGGCAGAGCGGGCTTTCATGCATGGCTTAGTAGGATTGTAGGCTTTCAAAACTCTGAGAAAGCAAGTCTGAGAATTAGATTTAGGGTTAGGATTACGGTACGGTTTAGGGATGAAGATTAGCGATAGGGTGAGGGCTTAGGGTTAGGGGTTAGGGTTAGGGTTAGGGTTGTTGGTAGGGTGAAGGTTAGGGTTGGCATTTTAGAATTAGGGATGAGGTGTTACGGTTATGGCTAGGGGTTAGGATTAGAATTATGGGATAGGGCTTCTTCTCAGGGTGTTATGCATTAAGGTTAAGATAAGGGGATAAGTTAGGGTTACGGGGAGGTTTATGTTTTAAGGTGAGCAATAGGATCAGGGTCAGGTGCTATGTTCAGGGTGAGGGTTATCTGTTAGGGGTAGTGTTTATACTTAGCGTACAGGCCCTGTCTGCACTGGGCGGGGGGCTGGGGTTAGGGGGATGGGATTGTCCCCGGGAACCCACTCTATCATACGCTAGGTATGGGCTCCTGGTTTCATGCAAGAGAGAGCTGCAGAGCCCCCTTTTACTCATGGCATGGGAGGATTTTAGGCTTTCTAAACTCTAAGAAAGCAAGAAGTCCGAGAATTAGATTTAGGGGTAGGATTATGATAATGTTTAGGGTTAGGGTTAGTGTTAAGGTGGGGTCTTAGGGTTAGGGGTTAGGGTTAGAGGTTAGTGTTAGGTGTAACAGTTACAGTTAGGTTTATGGTTAAGTTTCAGGGTTAGGGTTAAGGTTTGGGTTTAGCGTTTGGCACAGGGTTAGGCTTCAGTGTTAGCTTTATGGTTAAAGATTAGGATTAGGGTTAGTGTGAGGGTTAATGGTAAGGGTCAAGATTAAGGGTTAGGGTTGGGGTTAGGGTTAGGTTTAGGGTTAGGGCTTAGGGTTAGGGGATAGGATTAGGGTTAAGTGTTGGGCTTATGGTTAGGGTTAAAGTTTAGTGTTAGGGTTAATGTTTAGTGTTATGGTCCAGTTTAAGTGTTAGGGTGAGGGTTAACAGTTAGGATTAGGCTTAGGGGTTAGGGATATAGTGAAGGTTCAGTGTTAGGGTTAGGTTTAGGGTTCAGGGTTAGGGTTAGCTTTAGGGGTTATGGTTAGGGTTAGGTGTTAGGTTAGTGTCAGGGTTAGGTCTAGTCGTGAGGGTAAGGTTTAGGGTTAGCTTTAAGAGCTAGGGTTAGGTTTAATGGTTAGGATTAGGATTGCGGTTAAAGGTTAGGGTAATGCTCAGGGGTTAGTGTGAAGGGTAAAGGGTTAGGGCTTTTGTTAGGCATAGCGTTGGGGTTAGAACTAAGGGTTCCTGTCAGTGTTAGGGTTGTAGGCAGCGTTACGGTTAGGCTTAGCGGTGGAGAATTAGGGTTAGGGATTAGGTGTTACAGTTATGACTAGGAGATAGGGTTAGAATTATGGGATAGGGGATGTTCTCAGGGAATGGGTTATGCATTAACGTTACGTTAAGAGGTTAAAGTTAGGCTCACGGTGAGGTTTACGTGTTAAGGGGAGAAATAGGAACAGGGTTAGGTGCCATGTTCAGGGTTAGGGTTATCTGTTAAAGGTATCATTTATGCTTAGCGCACAGGCCCTGTCGGCATTAGGCTGGGGGGAGGTTAGGGGGCTGGGATTGTCACCGGGAACCCACTGTATCGGACTCTGGGTATGCGCCCGTGGATTTCATGCAGGACACAGTGGTAGAGCCTCCTTTCACACATGGCACGGGAGGATTGCAGGCTTTCTAAACTCTAAGAAAGCAAGAAGTCTGAGAATTAGATTTAGGGTTAGGATTATGGTTAGGGTTCAGGATGAAGTGTAGTGTTATGGTGAGGGGATAGGGTTACAGATTAGGGTTACGGTTTAAGGTTACTGTTAGGTTTAACGGTTACAGTTCGTTTTGGGGTTGAGGTTTGCGGATAGGGTTAAGATGAGGGGTCAGGGTTTGGTACAGGGTTAGGGTTGTGTTCGGTTTAGGGTTGAAGATTAGGATTAGGGTTAGGATTAAAGGTTAGCATGAGAGTTAACGGTTAAGATTAAGGTTAAGGGTTAGGGTTAGGTTTTAGGTTTAGGGTTAAGGGTTAGGGTTAGTTTTAGGGTTAGAGTTATGTGTTAGGGTTTGTGTTAGAGGTTAGGGTTAGGTTTACTGTTCGTGGTTAGAGTTACGTTTAGGGGTTAGCATTAGGGTTAGGGATTAGGTTTAGGGTAAGGGTTTAGAGTTAGTGTTGGGCTTTAGGCTCGGGGCTTAGGTTCAGGGTCAGCGGTTAGGGTTGGTGGTAGGGCTTAGATTTAGCGGTCAGTTTAAGGGCACAGGACCTGGTTAATCTACGGTGAGAGGGGTGTGGTCGGAGTCACCACAAAAGCACAACATCATTCCCTGGGCCTTGGGACAAAACCTACATGCAGGACTCAGGCAGAGCCTCATCTCACACATGGCATGGCTGTATTGTAGGCTTGCTTCACTCTGGGAATGGAAGTAGTGTGAGAATTAGGGTTAGGTTTG
The DNA here is from genome assembly GCF_041146395.1 of Eulemur rufifrons. NCBI lineage: Eukaryota > Metazoa > Chordata > Mammalia > Primates > Lemuridae > Eulemur > Eulemur rufifrons. The sequence goes on from NW_027182973.1 coordinate 71,721, forward strand.
GGGTTAGGGGTTTCGAATTAGGGGTTATGTTTCGAGTCAGGGTCAGGTGCTAGGGATTAGTGGTTAGGTTTAGAGTTAGTGTTAGGGGTTAGGTGTTAAGTCTGGGTTGGGGGCCAGGGTTAGGTTTAGGGTTGGGGTTAGCGTTAGGGTTAGGGGTTAGGGTTAAGGGATAGGGTTAGGGTTAAGGGTTAGGCTTAGGGTTAGGGTTCAGGGTTAGGGTTAAGGTTTAGGGTTAGAGTCAGGGTTAAGGGTTAGGGTGAGGCTTAACAGTTAGTGTTAGAGTTAGGGGGTTAGGAATAGGGTTAGGGTTAAGGGTTAGGTTTATGGTTCAGGTTTAAGTTTAGGATTAGGGGTTAGGGTTAGTGTTAACTGTAGGTCAGTGTTGGGGTTAGATCTCTAGGCATTAGCGTATAGGTTAGGGTTAGGGTTAAGTAGGGTTATGTTTAATGGTTAGGATTGGGATTAGCGTTAAGGGTTAGGGTTAAGCTTTAGGGGTTATGACTAAGGATCAATGGTTAGGGTTATTTTTAGGCGTAGGGTTAGGGTAAGGGTTTTAGGGTTAGTGTTAGTGTTGTTGGTAGGGTTAAGGTTAGGGTTGGCGTTTCAGAATTAGGGATTAGGTGTTATGGTTATGGCTAGGAGTTAGGGTTAGAATTATGGTATAGGGCTTGTTCTCAGGGTGTCATGCATTATCGTTAAGATAAAGGGTTAAGTTAGGGTTAGGGTGAGGTTTACGTGTTAAGGTGAGCAGTAGGATCAGGGTTAGGTGTTATGTTCTGGGTTAGGGTTATGGGTGTGGGGTAGGGTTTTTGCTTAGGGCACGGGCCCTGTATGCACTAGGAGGCGAAGTTAGGGGTCTGTGATGGTCGCTGGGAGCCCACTCTATCGTACGCAGTGTATGGGCCTCTGGGTTTCATGCAGGACACTGTGGCAGAGCGGGCTTTCATGCATGGCTTAGTAGGATTGTAGGCTTTCAAAACTCTGCGAAAGCAAGTCTGAGAATTAGATTTAGGGTTAGGATTACGGTACGGTTTAGGGATGAAGATTAGCGATAGGGTGAGGGCTTAGGGTTAGGGGTTAGGGTTAGGGTTAGGGTTGTTGGCAGGGTGAAGGTTAGGGCTGGCATTTTAGAATTAGGGATGAGGTGTTACGGTTATGGCTAGGGGTTAGGATTAGAATTATGGGATAGGGCTTCTTCTCAGGGTGTTATGCATTAAGGTTAAGATAAGGGGATAAGTTAGGGTTACGGGGAGGTTTATGTTTTAAGGTGAGCAATAGGATCAGGGTCAGGTGCTATGTTCAGGGTGAGGGTTATCTGTTAGGGGTAGTGTTTATACTTAGCGTACAGGCCCTGTCTGCACTGGGCGGGGGGCTGGGGTTAGGGGGATGGGATTGTCCCCGGGAACCCACTCTATCATACGCTAGGTATGGGCTCCTGGTTTCATGCAAGAGAGAGCTGCAGAGCCCCCTTTTACTCATGGCATGGGAGGATTTTAGGCTTTCTAAACTCTAAGAAAGCAAGAAGTCCGAGAATTAGATTTGGGGTAGGATTATGATAATGTTTAGGGTTAGGGTTAGTGTTAAGGTGGGGTCTTAGGGTTAGGGGTTAGGGTTAGAGGTTAGTGTTAGGTGTAACAGTTACAGTTAGGTTTATGGTTAAGTTTCAGGGTTAGGGTTAAGGTTTGAGTTTAGCGTTTGGCACAGGGTTAGGCTTCAGTGTTAGCTTTATGGTTAAAGATTAGGATTAGTGTTAGTGTGAGGGTTAATGGTAAGGGTCAAGATTAAGGGTTAGGGTTGGGGTTAGGGTTAGGTTTAGGGTTAGGGCTTAGGGTTAGGGGATAGGATTAGGGTTAAGTGTTGGGCTTATGGTTAGGGTTAAAGTTTAGTGTTAGGGTTAATGTTTAGTGTTATGGTCCAATTTAAGTGTTAGGGTGAGGATTAACAGTTAGGATTAGGCTTAGGGGTTAGGGATATAGTGAAGGTTCAGTGTTAGGGTTAGGTTTAGGGTTCAGGGTTAGGGTTAGCTTTAGGGGTTATGGTTAGGGTTAGGTGTTAGGTTAGTGTCAGGGTTAGGTCTAGTCGTGAGGGTAAGGTTTAGGGTTAGCTTTAAGAGCTAGGGTTAGGTTTAATGGTTAGGATTAGGATTACGGTTAAAGCTTAGGGTAATGCTCAGGGGTTAGGGTGAAGGGTGAAGGGTTAGGGCTTTTGTTAGGCATAGCGTTGGGGTTAGAACTAAGGGTTCCTGTCAGTGTTAGGGTTGCAGGCAGCGTTACGGTTAGGCTTAGCGGTGGAGAATTAGGGTTAGGGATTAGGTGTTACAGTTATGACTAGGAGATAGGGTTAGAATTATGGGATAGGGGATGTTCTCAGGGAATGGGTTATGCATTAACATTACGTTAGGAGGTTAAAGTTAGGCTCACGGTGAGGTTTACGTGTTAAGGGGAGAAATAGGAACAGGGTTAGGTGCCATGTTCAGGGTTAGGGTTATCTGTTAAAGGTATCATTTATGCTTAGCGCACGGGCCCTGTCGGCATTAGGCTGGGGGGAGGTTAGGGGGCTGGGATTGTCACCGGGAACCCACTGTATCGGACTCTGGGTATGGGCCCGTGGGTTTCATGCAGGACACAGTGGTAGAGCCTCCTTTCACACATGGCACGGGAGGATTGCAGGCTTTCTAAACTCTAAGAAAGCAAGAAGTCTGAGAATTAGATTTAGGGTTAGGATTATGGTTAGGGGTCAGGATGAAGTGTAGTGTTATGGTGAGGGGATAGGGTTACAGATTAGGGTTACGGTTTAAGGTTACTGTTAGGTTTAACGGTTACAGTTCGTTTTGGGGTTGAGGTTTGCGGATAGGGTTAAGATGAGGGGTCAGGGTTTGGTACAGGGTTAGGGTTGTGTTCGGTTTAGGGTTGAAGATTAGGATTAGGGTTAGGATTAAAGGTTAGCATGAGAGTTAACGGTTAAGATTAAGGTTAAGGGTTAGGGTTAGGTTTTAGGTTTAGGGTTAAGGGTTAGGGTTAGTTTTAGGGTTAGAGTTATGTGTTAGGGTTTGTGTTAGAGGTTAGGGTTAGGTTTACTGTTCGTGGTTAGAGTTACGTTTAGGGGTTAGCATTAGGGTTAGGGATTAGGTTTAGGGTAAGTGTTTAGAGTTAGTGTTGGGCTTTAGGCTCGGGGCTTAGGTTCAGGGTCAGGGGTTAGGATTGGTGGTAGGGCTTAGATTTAGCGGTCAGTTTAAGGGCACAGGACCTGGTTAATCTACGGTGAGAGGGGTGTGGTCGGAGTCACCACGAAAGCACAACATCATTCCCTGGGCCTTGGGACAAAACCTACATGCAGGACTCAGGCAGAGCCTCATCTCACACATGGCATGGCTGTATTGTAGGCTTGCTTCACTCTGGGAATGGAAGTAGTGTGAGAATTAGGGTTAGGTTTGGGGTTAGGGGTTTCGAGTTAGGGGTTAGGTTTCGAGTCAGGGTCAGGTGCTAGGGATTAGTGGTTAGGTTTAGAGTTAGTGTTAGGGGTTAGGTGTTAAGTCTGGGTTGGGGGCCAGGGTTAGGTTTAGGGTTGGGGTTAGCGTTAGGGTTAGGGGTTAGGGTTAAGGGATAGGGTTAGGGTTAAGGGTTAGGCTTAGGGTTAGGGTTCAGGGTTAGGGTTAAGGTTTAGGGTTAGAGTCAGGGTTAAGGGTTAGGGTGAGGCTTAACAGTTAGGGTTAGGGTTAGGGGGTTAGGAATAGGTTTAGGGTTAAGGGTTAGGTTTATGGTTCAGGTTTAAGGTTAGGATTAGGGGTTAGGGTTAGTGTTAACTGTAGGTCAGTGTTGGGGTTAGATCTCTAGGCATTAGCGTATAGGTTAGGGTTAGGGTTAAGTAGGGTTATGTTTAATGGTTAGGATTGGGATTAGCGTTAAGGGTTAGGGTTAAGCTTTAGGGGTTATGACTAAGGATCAATGGTTAGGGTTATTTTTAGGCGTAGGGTTAGGGTAAGGGTTTTAGGGTTAGTGTTAGTGTTGTTGGTAGGGTTAAGGTTAGGGTTGGCGTTTCAGAATTAGGGATTAGGTGTTATGGTTACGGCTAGGAGTTAGGGTTAGAATTACGGTATAGGGCTTGTTCTCAGGGTGTCATGCATTATCGTTAAGATAAGGGGTTAAGTTAGGGTTAGGGTGAGGTTTACGTGTTAAGGTGAGCAGTAGGATCAGGGTTAGGTGTTATGTTCTGGGTTAGGGTTATGGGTGTGGGGTAGGGTTTATGCTTAGGGCACGGGCCCTGTATGCACTAGGAGGCGAAGTTAGGGGTCTGTGATGGTCGCTGGGAGCCCACTCTATCGTACGCAGTGTATGGGCCTCTGGGTTTCATGCAGGACACTGCGGCAGAGCGGGCTTTCATGCATGGCTTAGTAGGATTGTAGGCTTTCAAAACTCTGAGAAAGCAAGTCTGAGAATTAGATTTAGGGTTAGGATTACGGTACGGTTTAGGGATGAAGATTAGTGATAGGGTGAGGGCTTAGGGTTAGAGGTTAGGGTTAGGGTTAGGGTTGTTGGCAGGGTGAAGGTTAGGGCTGGCATTTTAGAATTAGGGATGAGGTGTTACGGTTATGGCTAGGGGTTAGGATTAGAATTATGGGATAGGGCTTCTTCTCAGGGTGTTATGCATTAAGGTTAAGATAAGGGGATAAGTTAGGGTTACGGGAAGGTTTATGTTTTAAGGTGAGCAATAGGATCAGGGTCAGGTGCTATGTTCAGGGTGAGGGTTATCTGTTAGGGGTAGTGTTTATACTTAGCGTACAGGCCCTGTCTGCACTGGGCGGGGGGCTGGGGTTAGGGGGATGGGATTGTCCCCGGGAACCCACTCTATCATACGCTAGGTATGGGCTCCTGGTTTCATGCAAGAGAGAGCTGCAGAGCCCCCTTTTACTCATGGCAGGGGAGGATTTTAGGCTTTCTAAACTCTAAGAAAGCAAGAAGTCCCAGAATTAGATTTAGGGGTAGGATTATGATAATGTTTAGGGTTAGGGTTAGTGTTAAGGTGGGGTCTTAGGGTTAGGGGTTAGGGTTAGAGGTTAGTGTTAGGTGTAACAGTTACAGTTAGGTTTATGGTTAAGTTTCACGGTTAGGGTTAAGGTTTGGGTTTAGCGTTTGGCACAGGGTTAGGCTTCAGTGTTAGATTTATGGTTAAAGATTAGGATTAGGGTTAGTGTGAGGGTTAATGGTAAGGGTCAAGATTAAGGCTTAGGGTTGGGGTTAGGGTTAGGTTTAGGGTTAGGGCTTAGGGTTAGGCTTAGGGTTAAGGGATAGGATTAGGGTTAAGTGTTGGGCTTATGGTTAGGGTTAAAGTTTAGTGTTAGGGTTAATGTTTAGTGTTATGGTCCAGTTTAAGTGTTAGGGTGAGGGTTAACAGTTAGGATTAGGCTTAGGGGTTAGGGATATAATGAAGGTTCAGTGTTAGAGTTAGGTTTAGGGTTCAGGGTTAGGGTTAGCTTTAAGGGTTATGGTTAGGGTTAGGTGTTAGGTTAGTGTCAGGGTTAGGTCTAGTCGTGAGGGTAAGGTTTAGGGTTAGCTTTAAGAGCTAGGGTTAGGTTTAATGGTTAGGAATAGGATTACGGTTAAAGGTTAGGGTAATGCTTAGGGGTTAGGGTGAAGGGTGAAGGGTTAGGGCTTTTGTTAGGCATAGCGTTGGGGTTAGAACTAAGGGTTCCTGTCAGTGTTAGGGTTGTAGGCAGCGTTACGGTTAGGCTTAGCGGTGGAGAATTAGGGTTAGGGATTAGGTGTTACAGTTATGACTAGGAGATAGGGTTAGAATTATGGGATAGGGGATGTTCTCAGGGAATGGGTTATGCATTAACGTTACGTTAAGAGGTTAAAGTTAGGCTCACGGTGAGGTTTACGTGTTAAGGGGAGAAATAGGAACAGGGTTAGGTGCCATGTTCAGGGTTAGGGTTATCTGTTAAAGGTATCATTTATGCTTAGCGCACGGGCCCTGTCGGCATTAGGCTGGGGGGAGGTTAGGGGGCTGGGATTGTCACCGGGAACCCACTGTATCGGACTCTGGGTATGGGCCCGTGGATTTCATGCAGGACACAGTGGTAGAGCCTCCTTTCACACATGGCATGGGAAGATTGCAGGCTTTCTAAACTCTAAGAAAGCAAGAAGTCTGAGAATTACATTTAGGGTTAGGATTATGGTTAGCGTTCAGGATGAAGTGTAGTGTTATGGTGAGGGGATAGGGTTACAGATTAGGGTTACGGTTTAAGGTTACTGTTAGGTTTAACGGTTACAGTTCGTTTTGGGGTTGAGGGTTGCGGATAGGGTTAAGATGAGGGGTCAGGGTTTGGTACAGGGTTAGGGTTGTGTTAGGTTTAGGGTTGAAGATTAGGATTAGGGTTAGGATTAAAGGTTAGCATGAGAGTTAACGGTTAAGATTAAGCTTAAGGGTTAGGGTTAGGTTTTAGGTTTAGGGTTAAGGGTTAGGGTTAGTTTTAGGGTTAGAGTTATGTGTTAGGGTTTGTGTTAGAGGTTAGGGTTAGGTTTACTGTTCGTGGTTAGAGTTACGTTTAGGGGTTAGCATTAGGGTTAGGGATTAGGTTTAGGGTAAGTGTTTAGAGTTAGTGTTGGGCTTTAGGCTCGGGGCTTAGGTTCAGGGTCAGAGGTTAGGATTGGTGGTAGGGCTTAGATTTAGCGGTCAGTTTAAGGGCACAGGACCTGGTTAATCTACGGTGAGAGGGGTGTGGTCGGAGTCACCACAAAAGCACAACATCATTCCCTGGGCCTTGGGACAAAACCTACATGCAGGACTCAGGCAGAGCCTCATCTCACACATGGCATGGCTGTATTGTAGGCTTGCTTCACTCTGGGAATGGAAGTAGTGTGAGAATTAGGGTTAGGTTTGGGGTTAGGGGTTTCGAGTTAGGGGTTAGGTTTCGAGTCAGGGTCAGGTGCTAGGGATTAGTGGTTAGGTTTAGAGTTAGTGTTAGGGGTTAGGTGTTAAGTCTGGGTTGGGGGCCAGGGTTAGGTTTAGGGTTGGGGTTAGCGTTAGGGTTAGGGGTTAGGGTTAAGGGATAAGGTTAGGGTTAAGGGTTAGGCTTAGGGTTAGGGTTCAGGGTTAGGGTTAAGGTTTAGGGTTAGAGTCAGGGTTAAGGGTTAGGGTGAGGCTTAACAGTTAGGGTTAGGGTTAGGGGGTTAGGAATAGGGTTAGGGTTAAGGGTTAGGTTTATGGTTCAGGTTTAAAGTTAGGATTAGGGGTTAGGGTTAGTGTTAACTGTAGGTCAGTGTTGGGGTTAGATCTCTAGGCATTAGCGTATAGGTTAGGGTTAGGGTTAAGTAGGGTTATGTTTAATGGTTAGGATTGGGATTAGCGTTAAGGGTTAGGGTTAAGCTTTAGGGGTTATGACTAAGGATCAATGGTTAGGGTTATTTTTAGGCGTAGGGTTAGGGTAAGGGTTTTAGGGTTAGTGTTAGTGTTGTTGGTAGGGTTAAGGTTAGGGTTGGCGTTTCAGAATTAGGGATTAGGTGTTATGGTTACGGCTAGGAGTTAGGGTTAGAATTACGGTATAGGGCTTGTTCTCAGGGTGTCATGCATTATCGTTAAGATAAGGGGTTAAGTTAGGGTTAGGGTGAGGTTTACGTGTTAAGGTGAGCAGTAGGATCAGGGTTAGGTGTTATGTTCTGGGTTAGGGTTATGGGTGTGGGGTAGGGTTTATGCTTAGGGCACGGGCCCTGTATGCACTAGGAGGCGAAGTTAGGGGTCTGTGATGGTCGCTGGGAGCCCACTCTATCGTACGCAGTGTATGGGCCTCTGGGTTTCATGCAGGACACTGTGGCAGAGCGGGCTTTCATGCATGGCTTAGTAGGATTGTAGGCTTTCAAAACTCTGCGAAAGCAAGTCTGAGAATTAGATTTAGGGTTAGGATTACGGTACGGTTTAGGGATGAAGATTAGCGATAGGGTGAGGGCTTAGGGTTAGGGGTTAGGGTTAGGGTTAGGGTTGTTGGCAGGGTGAAGGTTAGGGCTGGCATTTTAGAATTAGGGATGAGGTGTTACGGTTATGGCTAGGGGTTAGGATTAGAATTATGGGATAGGGCTTCTTCTCAGGGTGTTATGCATTAAGGTTAAGATAAGGGGATAAGTTAGGGTTACGGGGAGGTTTATGTTTTAAGGTGAGCAATAGGATCAGGGTCAGGTGCTATGTTCAGGGTGAGGGTTATCTGTTAGGGGTAGTGTTTATACTTAGCGTACAGGCCCTGTCTGCACTGGGCGGGGGGCTGGGGTTAGGGGGATGGGATTGTCCCCGGGAACCCACTCTATCATACGCTAGGTATGGGCTCCTGGTTTCATGCAAGAGAGAGCTGCAGAGCCCCCTTTTACTCATGGCATGGGAGGATTTTAGGCTTTCTAAACTCTAAGAAAGCAAGAAGTCCGAGAATTAGATTTAGGGGTAGGATTATGATAATGTTTAGGGTTAGGGTTAGTGTTAAGGTGGGGTCTTAGGGTTAGGGGTTAGGGTTAGAGGTTAGTGTTAGGTGTAACAGTTACAGTTAGGTTTATGGTTAAGTTTCAGGGTTAGGGTTAAGGTTTGGGTTTAGCGTTTGGCACAGGGTTAGGCTTCAGTGTTAGCTTTATGGTTAAAGATTAGGATTAGGGTTAGTGTGAGGGTTAATGGTAAGGGTCAAGATTAAGGGTTAGGGTTGGGGTTAGGGTTAGGTTTAGGGTTAGGGCTTAGGGTTAGGGGATAGGATTAGGGTTAAGTGTTGGGCTTATGGTTAGGGTTAAAGTTTAGTGTTAGGGTTAATGTTTAGTGTTATGGTCCAGTTTAAGTGTTAGGGTGAGGGTTAACAGTTAGGATTAGGCTTAGTGTTTAGGGATATAGTGAAGGTTCAGTGTTAGGGTTAGGTTTAGGGTTCAAGTTAGGGTTAGCTTTAGGGGTTATGGTTAGGGTTAGGTGTTAGGTTAGTGTCAGGGTTAGGTCTAGTCGTGAGGGTAAGGTTTAGGGTTAGCTTTAAGAGCTAGGGTTAGGTTTAATGGTTAGGATTAGGATTACGGTTAAAGCTTAGGGTAATGCTCAGGGGTTAGGGTGAAGGGTGAAGGGTTAGGGCTTTTGTTAGGCATAGCGTTGGGGTTAGAACTAAGGGTTCCTGTCAGTGTTAGGGTTGTAGGCAGCGTTACGGTTAGGCTTAGCGGTGGAGAATTAGGGTTAGGGATTAGGTGTTACAGTTATGACTAGGAGATAGGGTTAGAATTATGGGATAGGGGATGTTCTCAGGGAATGGGTTATGCATTAACGTTACGTTAAGAGGTTAAAGTTAGGCTCACGGTGAGGTTTACGTGTTAAGGGGAGAAATAGGAACAGGGTTAGGTGCCATGTTCAGGGTTAGGGTTATCTGTTAAAGGTATCATTTATGCTTAGCGCACGGGCCCTGTCGGCATTAGGCTGGGGGGAGGTTAGGGGGCTGGGATTGTCACCGGGAACCCACTGTATCGGACTCTGGGTATGGGCCCGTGGATTTCATGCAGGACACAGTGGTAGAGCCTCCACACACATGGCACGGGAGGATTGCAGGCTTTCTAAACTCTAAGAAAGCAAGAAGTCTGAGAATTAGATTTAGGGTTAGGATTATGGTTAGGGTTCAGGATGAAGTGTAGTGTTATGGTGAGGGGATAGGGTTACAGATTAGGGTTACGGTTTAAGGTTACTGTTAGGTTTAACAGTTACAGTTCGTTTTGGGGTTGAGGTTTGCGGATAGGGTTAAGATGAGGGGTCAGGGTTTGGTACAGGGTTAGGGTTGTGTTAGGTTTAGGGTTGAAGATTAGGATTAGGGTTAGGATTAAAGGTTAGCATGAGAGTTAACGGTTAAGATTAAGGTTAAGGGTTAGGGTTAGGGTTTAAGTTTAGGGTTAAGGGTTAGGGTTAGTTTTAGGGTTAGAGTTATGTGTTAGGGTTTGTGTTAGAGGTTAGGGTTAGGTTTACTGTTCGTGGTTAGAGTTACGTTTAGGGGTTAGCATTAGGGTTAGGGATTAGGTTTAGGGTAAGTGTTTAGAGTTAGTGTTGGGCTTTAGGCTCGGGGCTTAGGTTCAGGGTCAGAGGTTAGGATTGGTGGTAGGGCTTAGATTTAGCGGTCAGTTTAAGGGCACAGGACCTGGTTAATCTACGGTGAGAGGGGTGTGGTCGGAGTCACCACAAAAGCACAACATCATTCCCTGGGCCTTGGGACAAAACCTACATGCAGGACTCAGGCAGAGCCTCATCTCACACATGGCATGGCTGTATTGTAGGCTTGCTTCACTCTGGGAATGGAAGTAGTGTGAGAATTAGGGTTAGGTTTGGGGTTAGGGGTTTCGAGTTAGGGGTTAGGTTTCGAGTCAGGGTCAGGTGCTAGGGATTAGTGGTTAGGTTTAGAGTTAGTGTTAGGGGTTAGGTGTTAAGTCTGGGTTGGGGGCCAGGGTTAGGTTTAGGGTTGGGGTTAGCGTTAGGGTTAGGGGTTAGGGTTAAGGGATAAGGTTAGGGTTAAGGGTTAGGCTTAGGGTTAGGGTTCAGGGTTAGGGTTAAGGTTTAGGGTTAGAGTCAGGGTTAAGGGTTAGGGTGAGGCTTAACAGTTAGGGTTAGGGTTAGGGGGTTAGGAATAGGGTTAGGGTTAAGGGTTAGGTTTATGGTTCAGGTTTAAAGTTAGGATTAGGGGTTAGGGTTAGTGTTAACTGTAGGTCAGTGTTGGGGTTAGATCTCTAGGCATTAGCGTATAGGTTAGGGTTAGGGTTAAGTAGGGTTATGTTTAATGGTTAGGATTGGGATTAGCGTTAAGGGTTAGGGTTAAGCTTTAGGGGTTATGACTAAGGATCAATGGTTAGGGTTATTTTTAGGCGTAGGGTTAGGGTAAGGGTTTTAGGGTTAGTGTTAGTGTTGTTGGTAGGGTTAAGGTTAGGGTTGGCGTTTCAGAATTAGGGATTAGGTGTTATGGTTACGGCTAGGAGTTAGGGTTAGAATTACGGTATAGGGCTTGTTCTCAGGGTGTCATGCATTATCGTTAAGATAAGGGGTTAAGTTAGGGTTAGGGTGAGGTTTACGTGTTAAGGTGAGCAGTAGGATCAGGGTTAGGTGTTATGTTCTGGGTTAGGGTTATGGGTGTGGGGTAGGGTTTATGCTTAGGGCACGGGCCCTGTATGCACTAGGAGGCGAAGTTAGGGGTCTGTGATGGTCGCTGGGAGCCCACTCTATCGTACGCAGTGTATGGGCCTCTGGGTTTCATGCAGGACACTGTGGCAGAGCGGGCTTTCATGCATGGCTTAGTAGGATTGTAGGCTTTCAAAACTCTGAGAAAGCAAGTCTGAGAATTAGATTTAGGGTTAGGATTACAGTACGGTTTAGGGATGAAGATTAGCGATAGGGTGAGGGCTTAGGGTTAGGGGTTAGGGTTAGGGTTAGGGTTGTTGGTAGGGTGAAGGTTAGGGTTGGCATTTTAGAATTAGGGATGAGGTGTTACGGTTATGGCTAGGGGTTAGGATTAGAATTATGGGATAGGGCTTCTTCTCAGGGTGTTATGCATTAAGGTTAAGATAAGGGGATAAGTTAGGGTTACGGGGAGGTTTATGTTTTAAGGTGAGCAATAGGATCAGGGTCAGGTGCTATGTTCAGGGTGAGAATTACCTGTTAGGGGTAGTGTTTATACTTAGCGTACAGGCCCTGTCTGCACTGGGCGGGGGGCTGGGGTTAGGGGGATGGGATTGTCCCCGGGAACCCACTCTATCATACGCTAGGTATGGGCTCCTGGTTTCATGCAAGAGAGAGCTGCAGAGCCCCCTTTTACTCATGGCATGGGAGGATTTTAGGCTTTCTAAACTCTAAGAAAGCAAGAAGTCCGAGAATTAGATTTAAGGATAGGATTATAATAATGTTTAGGGTTAGGGTTAGTGTTAAGGTGGGGTCTTAGGGTTAGGGGTTAGGGTTAGAGGTTAGTGTTAGGTGTAACAGTTACAGTTAGGTTTATGGTTAAGTTTCAGGGTTAGGGTTAAGGTTTGGGTTTAGCGTTTGGCACAGGGTTAGGCTTCAGTGTTAGCTTTATGGTTAAAGATTAGGATTAGGGTTAGTGTGAGGGTTAATGGTAAGGGTCAAGATTAAGGGTTAGGTTTGGGGTTAGGGTTAGGTTTAGGGTTAGGGCTTAGGGTTCGGCTTAGGGTTAAGGGATAGGATTAGGGTTAAGTGTTGGGCTTATGGTTAGGGTTAAAGTTTAGTGTTAGGGTTAATGTTTAGTGTTATGGTCCAGTTTAAGTGTTTGGGTGAGGGTTAACAGTTAGGATTAGGCTTAGGGGTTAGGGATATAGTGAAGGTTCAGTGTTAGGGTTAGGTTTAGGGTTCAGGGTTAGGGTTAGCTTTAGGGGTTCTGGTTAGGGTTAGGTGTTAGGTTAGTGTCAGGGTTAGGTCTAGTCGTGAGGGTAAGGTTTAGGGTTAGCTTTAAGAGCTAGGGTTAGGTTTAATGGTTAGGATTAGGATTACGGTTAAAGCTTAGGGTAATGCTTAGGGGTTAGGGTGAAGGGTGAAGGGTTAGGGCTTTTGTTAGGCATAGCGTTGGGGTTAGAACTAAGGGTTCCTGTCAGTGTTAGGGTTGTAGGCAGCGTTACGGTTAGGCTTAGCGGTGGAGAATTAGGGTTAGGGATTAGGTGTTACAGTTATGACTAGGAGATAGGGTTAGAATTATGGGATAGGGGATGTTCTCAGGGAATGGGTTATGCATTAACGTTACGTTAAGAGGTTAAAGTTAGGCTCACGGTGAGGTTTACGTGTTAAGGGGAGAAATAGGAACAGGGTTAGGTGCCATGTTCAGGGTTAGGGTTATCTGTTAAAGGTATCATTTATGCTTAGCGCACGGGCCCTGTCGGCATTACACTGGGGGGAGGTTAGGGGGCTGGGATTGTCACCGGGAACCCACTGTATCGGACTCTGGGTATGGGCCCGTGGGTTTCATGCAGGACACAGTGGTAGAGCCTCCTTTCACACATGGCATGGGAGGATTGCAGGCTTTCTAAACTCTAAGAAAGCAAGAAGTCTGAGAATTAGATTTAGGGTTAGGATTATGGTTAGGGTTCAGGATGAAGTGTAGTGTTATGGTGAGGGGATAGGGTTACAGATTAGGGTTACGGTTTAAGGTTACTGTTAGGTTTAACGGTTACAGTTCGTTTTGGGGTTGAGGTTTGTGGATAGGGTTAAGATGAGGGGTTAGGTTTTGGTACAGGGTTAGGGTTGTGTTAGGTTTAGGTTTGAAGATTAGGATTAGAGTTAGGATTAGAGGTTAGCATGAGAGTTAACGGTTAAGATTAAGGTTAAGGGTTAGGGTTAGGGTTTAGGTTTAGGGTTAAGGGTTAGGGTTAGTTTTAGGGTTAGAGTTATGTGTTAGGGTTTGTGTTAGAGGTTAGGGTTAGGTTTACTGTTCACGGTTAGGGTTACGTTTAGGGGTTAGCATTAGGGTTAGGGATTAGGTTTAGGGTAAGTGTTTAGAGTTAGTGTTGGGCTTTAGGCTCGGGGCTTAGGTTCAAGGTCAGGGGTTAGGGTTGGTGGTAGGGCTTAGATTTAGCGGTCAGTTTAAGGGCACAGGACCTGGTTAATCTACGGTGAGAGGGGTGCGGTCGGAGTCACCACGAAAGCACAACATCATTCCCTGGGCCCTCGGACAAGACCTACATGCAGGACTCAGGCGGAGCCTCATCTCACACATGGCATTGCTGTATTGTAGGCTTGCTTCACTCGGGAATGGAAGTAGTGTGAGAATTAAGGTTAGGGTTGGGGTTAGGGGTTTCGAGTTAGGGGTTAGGTTTCGAGTCATCGTTAGGTGCTAGTGGTTAGGGGTAGAGTTAGTGTTACGGGTTCGGTTTTAATTCTGGGTTAGGGGGCCAGGGGTAGGTTTAGGGTTGTGGTTAGTGTTATCGTTAGCAGTTAGGGTTAATGGATAGGGTTAGGGTTAAGGGTTAGGCTTAGGGTTAGGGTTCAGGGTTAGGGTTAAGGTTTAGGGTTAGGGTCAGGGTTAAGGGTTAGGGTTAGGGTTAGGGTGTTATGGTTAAGGATTAGGTTTATTGTTCAGGTTTAAGGTTAGCATTATGGGTTTGTGTTACTTCTAACTGTAGGTCAGTGTTGGGGTTAGAACTCTAGGCATTAAGGTAAAGGTTAGAGTTAGGGTTAAGAGTTGGGGTTATGTTTAATGGTTAGGATTGGGATTAGGGTTAAGGGTTAGGGTTAAGGTTAGGGGTTATGACTAAGGATCAACGGTTACGGTTATTTTTAGGCGTAGGGTTAGGGTAAGGGGTTAGGGTTAGTGTTAGTGTTGTTGGTAGGGTTAAGGTTAGGGTTGGTGTTTCAGTATTAGAGATTAGGTGTTATGGTTATGGCTAGGAGTTAGGGTTAGAATTACAGTATAGGGCTTGTTCTCAGGGTGTCATGCATTAACGTTACAATATGGGGTTAAAATTAGGGTTACGGTGAGGTTTACGTGTTAAGGTGAGCAGTAGGATCAGGGTTAGGTGTTATGTTCTGGGTTAGGGTTATGGGTGAGGGGTAGTGTTTATGCTTAGGGCATGGGCCCTGTATGCCCTAGGAATCGAAGTTAGGGGTCAGTTGTGGTCGCTGGGAACCCACTCTATTGTACGCTGTGTATGGGCCTCTGGGTTTCTTGCAGGACACTGTGGCAGAGCGGGCTTTCATGCATGGCTTAGTAGGATGTAGGCTTTCAAAACTCTGAGAAAGCAAGAAGTCTGAGAATTAGATTTCGGGTTAGGATTACGGTACGGTTTAGGGATGAAGATTAGTGATAGGGTGAGGGCTTAGGGTTAGAGGTTAGGGTTAGGGTTAGGGTTGTTTGTAGGGTGAAGTTTAGGGTTGGCATTTTAGAATTAGGGATGAGGTCTTATGGTTATGGCTGGGGATTAGGATTAGAATTATGGGATGGGGCTTCTTCTCAGGGTGTTATGCATTAAGGTTAAGATAAGGGGATAAGTTAGGGTTACGGGGAGGTTTATGTTTTAAGGTGAGCAATAGGATCAGGGTCAGGTGTTATATTCAGGGTGAGGGTTATCTGTTAGGGGTAGTGTTTATACTTAGCGTACAGGCCCTGTCTGCACTGGGCGGGGGGCTGGGGTTAGGGGGATGGGATTGTCCCCGGGAACCCACTCTATCGTACGCTGGATATGGGCTCCTGGGTTTCATGCAGGACACAGTGGTAGAGCCCCCTTTTACTCATGGCATGGGAGGATTTTAGGCTTTCTAAACTCTGAGAAAGCAAGAAGTCTGACAATTAGATTTAGGGGTAGGATTATGGTAATGTTTAGCGAGGAAGATTAGTGTTAGGGTGGGCTCTTAGGGTTAGTGGTTAGGGTTTAAGGTTTGTGTTATTTTTAACAGTTACAATTACGTTTATGGTTAAGTTTCAGGGTTAGGGTTAAGGTTTGGTTTTATCGTTTGGCACAGGGTTAGGCTTCAGTGTTAGCTTTATGGTTAAAGATTAGGATTAGGGTTAGGGTTAAGGGTTAGTGTGAGGGTTAATGGTAAGGTTCAAGATTAAGGGTTAGGGTTGGGCTTAGGGTTAGGAATAAGGCTTCGTGTAACATTTAGGTTTAGAGTTAAGTGTTATGGTTATGGCTAGAGGTTAGGGTTAGGTTTAGGGTTCATGGTTAGGGTTACATTTAGGGGTTCGGGTTACGGGTTAAGTTTAGGGCGAGTGTTTAGTGTTACTGTTGGGCGTTAGGATAAGGGCCGAGGTTTAGGGTTAGGATTTAGGTTTAGTGTTAGGGCTTAGATTTAGTGGTTAGTTTAAGGGCACATGCTCTGTTTAATCTATGGTGGGAAGGGTGCAGACTGGGTCGCCTCAACACCACACCATCGTACTTGGGCCTTGGGCCCAGACCTACATGCAGGACTCAGGCAGAGCCTCTTCTCACTCGTGGCATGGCTCTATTGTAGGCTTGGTCAACTCTGAGAACAAAGGAAGTGTGAGAATTAGGGTTATGGTTAGGGTTATGTGTTTGGGGTTAGAGGTTTGGGTTTGAGTGAAGTTTAGTGGTTAGGAATTAGAAGTTAGGATTAGTGTGTCAGGGCTTAGGTGTTAGGTTTTTGTAAGGGGCTAGCGTTAGATTTAGGTTTAGGGTTAATGTTCAGGTGGGTTAGGGGTCAGCGTTAGGGTTAGGCTTACAAGATAGGATTAAGGTAAAGGGTGAAGGCTTAAGATTAGCAGTAAGGGTTAAGGTTAGGGTTAAGGGTTAGGGTTTCGGTCCAAGTTAAGGGTGAGAGTGAGGGTTAACAGTTGCGATTAGGGTAATGGTTTAGGGATAGTAATAGGTTTAAGGGATAGGGTTAGGGTTAGGTTTAGGGTTCGGGGTTAGGGTTAGCATTAGCGGTTAGGGTTAGGGTTAGGGGTTAGGGTTACAGTTAGGGTTAGGTCTAGGCATTATGGTAATGGTTCGTGTTAGGGTTAAGAATTAGGGTTAGGTTTAATTGTTAGGATTATGATCAGGGTAATGGTTAGGGTTAGGGTTAGCGGTTAGAGTTAGGGTTAGTGTTAGGGTTGTTTGTAGGGTGAAGGTAATGTTTAGCAGTTTAGAATTAAGGTTAGGGATTAAGTGTTACGGTTATGCTAGGAGTTAGGCTTAGAATTAAGGGATAGGGTTTGTTCTTAGGGTAAGTGTTATGCAATAACATTAGGATAGGGGTTAAAGTTAGGGTTACAGTGAGGTTTACGTGTTAAGGTGAACAATAACATCAGGGTTAGGTGTTATGTTCAGGGTTAGGGTTATGGGTGAGGTGCAGGGTTTTTGCTTAGGGCATGGGCCCTGTCAGCACTAGCAGGGGGAGTTAGGGGGCTGTGATTGTCCCCGGGAACCCACTCTATTGTGCACAGAGTATGGGCTCCTGGGTTTCATGCAGGACACTGTGGCAGAGCCAGCTTTCACACATGGCTTTGGAGAATTGTAGGCTTTTAAAACTCTGAGATAGCAAGAAGTCTGAGAATTAGATTTAGGGTTAGGATTATGGTTAGGGTTAGGGATGAAGATTAGTCAGGGAGAGGGCTTAGGGTTAGGGCTTAAGCTTCGAGTGAGGATTAGGGGTTAGGGAGTAGGTGTTGGGTTTAGTGATAGGGTTAGGGCTTAGGGGTTAGGGTTGGGTTAGGGGCTAGGGTTAGATTTAGAGTGGGGTTAGGGTTAGCGTTATGGGTTAGAGTTAGGGTTAAGGGATAGGATAAGGGTTAAGCGTTAAGGCTTAGGGTTAGCGTTAAGTGTTAGCTTTAGTTTTAAGGGTTAGGGTTACAGTTCGAGTTAAGGGTTAGTGTGGGGTTAACGGTTAGGGCTAGGGTTATGGGTTAAGGATAGAGTTAGGTTTAAGGCTTAGGATTAGGGTTCAGTGTTAGGGTTAGCATTAGGGATTAGGGTTAGGGTTAGGGGTTACGTTTACTCTTAGGGTTAGGTCTAGGCATTAGGGTACGTGTTAGTGTTAGGCTTAAGAGTTAGGGTTAGGTTTAATTGTTAGGATTAGGATCAGGGTTAAGGGTTAGGGTTAAGTGTCAAGTGTTACGGTTATTTTTAGGTGTACGGTTAGGGTTAGCGGTTAGGGTTAGGGTTAGTTTGTAGGGATAAGGTAATGTTTAGCAGTTTTGAATTAGCCTTAGGGATTAGGTGTTACAATTGTGGCTAGGAGTTAGGGTTAGAATTAAGGGATAGGGGTTGTTCTTAGGGTAAGTCTTATGCATTAACGTTAGGATAACAGGTTCAAGTTAGAGTTATGGTGAGGTTGATGTGTTAAGGTGAGCAATAGTATCAGGGTGAGCTGTGATGTTCAGGGTTAGGGTTATGGGTGAGGGGTAGTGTTTATGCTTATATCACGAGCCCTCTCTGCTCTAGGAGGGGGCTTAGAGGGCTGGGATAGATGCCAGAAGCCACTCTATCATACACTGGGTATGGGCCCCTTGGTTTCATGCCAGACACAGTGGCCAAGCCTCCTTCTACACATGGCATGGGAGGATTGTAGGCTTTGTAAACTCTGAGAAAGCAAGAAGTCTGAGAATTAAATTTAGGGCTAGGATTAGGGTTAGGGTTAGCAATATAGGTTACTGTTATGGTGAGGGCTTAGGGTTAGGGGTTTCAGTTAGGGTCAGGGTTAAAGGTTAGTGTTAGGTTTAACAGTTACAGTTAGGTTTAGGGTTAAGCTTTAAGGTTTAAGCTTAGGGTTAAGATTAGGGGTTAGGTTTTGGTACAGGGTAAGGGTTAAGTGCTAGGTTTAGGCTCAAAGATTAGGATTAGGGTTAGGGTTAAGGTTTAGTGTGAGGGTTAACGGTTAGGGTTAAGGTTAAGTGTTAGGTTTATGGGTTAGGGTTAGGGTTAAGTGTTCATGTTAGGTTTAGGATTAGAGTTAAGTGTTATGGTTAGGGTTAGGGGTTTGGGTTAGGTTTAGGGTTCATGGTTAAGGTTACATTTAGGGGTTAGGTTTAGGGTAAGCGTTTAGTGTTAGTGTTGGGCATTAGGGTCAGGGCTTAGGTAGGGTTAGGGGTTAGGGTCAGTGTTTGGGCTTTGATTTGGCGGTTAGTTTAAGGGTACAGGACCTGTGTAATCTATGGTGAGAAGGGTGCAGAATGTTTCCATGCGACACTACACCATCGGATCCTGGGCCTTTAGCCCAGACCTACTTGCAGGACTCATGCGGAAACTCTACTCACGCATTGCATGGTTGTATTTTAGGCTTGGTTAACTCTGAGAATGGAAGTAGTGTGAGAAATAGGGTTATGGTTAGGGTTAAGGGTTTGGTGTTAGGGGTTAGGGTTCAAGTGAGGTTTAGTGGTTAGGGACTAGGATTTAGGGTTAGTGTTAGGGTTAGGGGTTAGTTTTGCGTTAGGGGCTAGGGTTAGATTTATGGTTGGGGTTAGTGTTAGGGTTAGGATTAGGCATCAGGGTTAGTGTTAGGGTTAAAGGATAGGATTGGCGTTAAGTGTTTAGGCTTAGGGTTTGTGTTAAGTGTTAGGGTTGGGGTTTAGGCTTAGGGTTACGGTTTGAGTTAAGCTCTAGGGTGAGGGTTAAAGATTAGGCTTAGGATTATTGGTTAGGGATAGAGTTATGTTTAAGGGTTAGGGATAGGGTTAGGTTTAGGGTTCAGTGTTAGGGTTAGCATTAGGGGTTAGGGTTAGGGTTAGGGGTTAGGCGTAGTGATGTATTAAGGGCTATGGTTAGAATTAGGATTGGGGTTAGTGTTAGGTTTAGGGTTAGGGGTTAGGTTTAGGGTTAAGGGATAGGATTATGGTTAAGGGTTGGGCGTAGCTTTAGGGTTAAGATTTAGTGTTAGGGTCCGGTTTAAGGGTTAGGGTGAGGGTTAACGGTTAGGGTTAGGGTTGGGGTTAGGGTTTAGGGATATAGTTAGTATTAAGTGTTAGAGTTAGGTTTAGGGTTCAGGGTTAGGGTTAGCTTTAGGGGTTATGATTAGGGTTAGGTGTTAGTTTAGTGTTAGTGTTAGGTCTAGGCGTCAGGGTAAGGTTTAGGGTTAGGGTTAAGAGCTAAGGTTGGGTTTAGTGGTTAGGATTAGGGTTAGGGTTAGGAGTTAGGGTAAAGGGTCAAGGGTTAGCATTATTTTTAGCCATAGCTTTGGCGTTAGGAGTAAGGTTTAGGTTCAGTGTTAGGGTAACAGTAGGTTACCGTAACAGTAACTACGTAGGGTAACAGTTAGTGTTAGTGGTTTAGAATTAGGGTTAGGGATTAGTTGTCACAGTTATGACTAGGAGATAGGGTTAGAATTATGGGATAGGGGTTAATCTCAGGGTAAGTGTTATGCATTAACGTTAGGATAAGAGGTTAAAGTTCAGGTTACGGTGAGGTTTACATTCTAAGGTGAGCAATAGAATCAGGGTTAAATGTTATTTTCAGGGTTAGAGTTTTGGGTGAGGTGTAGAGTTTATGCTTAGGGCACGGGCCTTGTCTGCATTAGGCGGGGGGGGGGGGTTAGGGGGCTGGGATTGTCACCAGGAACCCACTCTATCGTACTCTGGTTATGGGCCCCAGCGGTTCATTCAGGACACAGTGGAAGAGCCTCCTTTCACGCATGGCATGGGAGGATTGTAGGCTTTCTAAACTCTAAGAAAGCAAGAAGACTGAGAATTAGATTTAGGGTTAGGGTTAGGGTTCGGGTTAAGGATCAAGGTTAGTATTAGGGTGAAGGCTTAGAGTTAGGGGTTACGGGTAGCGTTACAGGTTACTCTTAGTTTTAACCGTTACAGTTAGGTTCAGGGTTAAGGTTTATGGTTAGGTTTAAGGTTAGGGTTTAGGGTTTGGTACAGGATTAGGGTTAAATATTAGGTTTAGGGTTAAAGATTACGATTAAGGTTAGGTTTAAAGGTTAGTGTGAGGGTTAACAGTCAGGGTTAAAGTTAAGAGTTAGGGTTAGGGTTAGTGTTAGGATTAAGGGTTCATGTTAGGTTTAGGGTTAGAGTTAAGTGCTATGGTTAGCGCTCGAGGTTAGGGTTAGGTTTAGGGTTCACAGTTAGGGTTACGTTTAGAGGTTAGCATTAGGGTTAGGGATTAGCTTTAGGGTAAGAGTTTAGAGTTAGTGTTGGGCTTTAGGCTCAGGGCTTAGGTTTAGGGTCAGAGGTTAGGGTTGATGTTAGGGCTTAGATTTAGTGGTTAGTTTAAGGGCACAGGACCTGTTTATTCTACAGTGAGAGGGGTTAGGGTTAGGGTTAGGGTTGTCGTAGGGGTTAAGGTTAGATTTAACCTTGGGGTTAGTGTTAGGGTTAGGATTAGGGGGTTAGTGTTAGGGTTAGGGGTTAAAAACACCTACAGCCAGCCCTAACCCGATTTCTGACACTTCTTCCATTCTCAGAGTTAACCAAGCCTACAATACAGCCATGTCATGCGTGAGAAGAGGCTCCACCTGAGTCCTGTATGTAGGTCTTGGCCCAAGGCCCAGCGTACGGTGGTGTTGTGTCGCAGCGACCCTGTGCACCACTCTCACCATAGATTAAACAGGTCCTGTGCCCTTAAACTAACCGCTAAATCTCAGCCCTAACACTAATCCTAACCCCTAACCCTAAAAGTTATCCTTAACCCTACTGTTAACACTCAAACTAACCCTTAACTCTAACCCTTGTCATGATCTTTAACCCTAACCCTAACACTTAACCCTAACCCTGTACCAAACCATAACCCCTAAGCTTAACCCTAACCCTAAACCTAAACCCTAAGTCTAACTGTAACTGTTAAACCTAACAGTAACTTTTAACCCTAAAACTAACCGTATCCCCTTACCCGAAGCCCTCACCCTAAGATTAAACTTCATCCCTAACCATAACGATAATCCTAACCTTAAATCTAATTCTCAGACTTCTTACTTTCTTAGAGATTTGAAAGCTTACAAACCTCCTTTACCATGCGTGAAATCAGGCTCTGCCAGAGTGTCCTACAAGAAACCCATGGGCCCATACCCTGCATACGATAGAGTGGGTTTCTGGTGACAATCGCATCCCCCTCAATCCCACTCCTAGGGCAGACAGGGCCCATACCCTAAGCAAAACCCTACCCCTCACTCATAATTCTAACCCTGATCCTATTGCTCACCTTAACACATAAACCTCACCGTAAACCTAACTTTAACCACTTATCCTAACATTAATGCATAACACTTATGCTAAGAACAACCCCTATCACTTAATTCTAACCCTAACTCCTAGCCATAACAGTAACCCCTAATCCCTAACCCTAATTCTAACCACTAAACATTACCTTAACCCTACAAACAACCCTAATACTAACCCTAACCTTAAACGCTAACCCTAACCTTATCCCTAAACATAACCTTAAAAGTTTACCCTAAACCCTAACCCTATCCCCTAACCCTAAGCCTAACCCTTAATTCTGATCCTAATCCTAACAATTAAACCTAACCCTAACCCTTAACCCTAACACCAACCCTTACCTTAATGCCGAGACCTAATCTTAGCAGTAAAGCTACCTCTAACCCTAACCCTAGACCTTAAACCTAACACTATCCCTAACTTATAACCCTAACCCTAACTGTTAACCCTCACCCTAACCCTTAACTCGGACCATAACCCTAACCCTTAACCCTAACCCTATCCCTTAATGCTAACCCTAAGCCTTAACCCTTAACCCTAATCCTATCCCTTAACCCTAACCCTAACCCCTAACCCTAACCCTAACCCTAACCCCAACCCTAAATCTATCTCTAGTCCCTAACCCAACCCTAACCGTTAACCCCTAATGCTAACATTAACCCTAACCCCTAATCCCTAACACCTAACCCTCACGCGAACACTAACCCCTAACCCCAAACACCTAACCCTAATCATAACCATAATTCTCACACTTCCTCCATTCTCAGAGTTAGCCAAGCCTACAATAAAACCATGCCATGCGTGAGAAGAGGCTCTGCCTGAGACCTGCATGTAGGTCTGGGCCCAAGGCCTAGGGTACGATCGTGTGGTGTGGCGATGACCCATTCTGCACACTTCTCACCATAGATTACACAGGTCCTGTGCCCTTAAAATAACCTCTAAATCTAAGCCCTAACGCTAACTCTAACACTAACCCTTAACCCTAAACTTAAGCCCTGACCCTAACGCCCAACACTAACATTAAACCCTTACCCTAATCCTTACCCATAACCCTAATGCCTAAACGTAACCCTAACGATGAACCCTAAACCTAACCCTAACCCCAAACCCTAACCATAACACTTAACTCTAACCCTAAACCTAACACGAACACTTAAATCTAAACCACTAACCCTAACACTTAACCTTAACCCTAACCGTTAACTCTCACACTAACCCTTAAACCTAACCCTAATCGTAATCTTTAACCCTAAACCTAACAGTTAACCCTTACCCTGTACCAAAACCTAACCCCTAACCTTAACCTTAACCCTAACACTTGACCCTAAAGCTAACTGTAACCATTAAACCTAACACTAACCTTTAACCCTGACCGTAACTCTAACCCCTAACCCTAAGCCCTCACCCTAATGCTAAACTTTATCCTTAACACTAACCATAATCCTATCCCTAAATCTAATTCTCAGACTTCTTGCTTTCTCAGAGTTTAGAAAGCCTACAATCCTCCCATGCCATGCGTGAAAAGAGGCTCTGCCACTGTGTCCTGCATGAAACCCAGGGACCCATACCCAGTGTACGATAGAGAAAGTTCTCAGCCACAATCCTAGACCCCTAATCCTCCCGCCTAGTGCAGACAGGGCCCGTGCCCTAAGCATAAAAAGTACGCCTAACATATAACCCTAACCTTGAACGTAACACCTAACCCTGATCCTACTGCTCACCTTATCATGTAGACCACACTGTAACCCTAACTTTAACCGCATCTCCTAAAGTTAATGCATAACACTTACACTGAGAACAACGCCTATCCCATAATTCTAACCCTAAATCTTAGCCATAACCATAAAACCTAATCCCTAACCCTAATTCTAAACTGCTAACCCTAACCTTAACACTACCAACAACCCTAACACTAACCCTAACCCTAACCCTCACCCCTAATCCTACCCTATGCCTAAAAGTAACCCTAACTCCTAACCCTTATCCCTAACCAAAAGCCCTGTCCCTAACCATAAGACTTAAGTCTCACCCTTATACCCTAACCCTAATACGAATCCTTAAGCCTAACCCCCAATCCTAACAATTAACCTTAACCCTAACTGTTAACGCTCACCCTAACCCTTAAATCAGACCAAAACCCTAACATTTAACCCTAACCCTAATCCCTAATGCTAACCCTAAGCCTTAACCCTTTACCCTAATCCTATCCCTTAAGCCTAACCCTAACCCTAATTCCTAACCCTAACCATAATCCCTAACCCTAACCCTAACACTAACCCTAACTCTGAATCTAACCCTAGCCCCTAAACCAACACTAACCCCTAACCCCTAACCCTAACACTAACACTAACTCCTAATTTCTAACCCCTGAACCACACTCGAACCCTAACCCCTAACCCCAAACAATTAACCATAACCATAACCCTAATTCTCACACTTCCTCCATTTTCAGAGTTCACCAAGCCTACAATAGAGCCATGCCATGAGTGAGAAGAGGCTCCGCCTGAGTCCTGCATGTAGGTCTGGGCCCAAGGCCCAGGTACGATGGTGTGGTGTCAAGGGGACCAATTCTGCACCCTTCTCACCATAGATTAAACAGGTCCTGTGCCCTTAAACTAACCGCTAAATCTAAGCCCCAACACTAAACCTAAACGCTAACCCTAAACCTAAGCCCTTATCCTAATGCCCAACACTAACACCAAACACTCACCCTAAACCTAACCCGTAACCCTAACCCCTAAACGTAACCCTAACCATGCACCCTATATCTAACCCTAACCCCTAACCCTAACCATAACACTTAACTCTAACCCTAAACTAACATAAACCCTTAACACTAAACCTAATCCCTAACCCTCATGCTTAACCCTAACCGTTAATCCTCACACTTACCTTTAAACCTAACCCTAATTGTAATCTTTAACTCTAAACTTAACACTTAAACCTTAACCTGTACCAAAACCTATCCCCTAAACTGAACCCTAACACTAAACCTTAACGCTAAACCTAACTGTAACTGTTAAACCTAACACTGACCTTTAACTCTGACCCTAAACCTAACCCCTAACCCTAAGGCATCACCTTAACACTAAACTTCATCCCTAATTCTAACCATAATCCTAACCCTAAATCTAATTCTCAGACTTTTTCTTTCTCAGAGTTTAGAAAGCCTATAATCCTCCCACGCCATGTGTGAAAGGAGGCCCTGCCACTGTGTCCAGGGGCCAATACCCAGCATACGATAGAGTGATTTCCCGGCGAATATGCTAGCCCCCTAACCTCTCCGCCTAGTGCAGACAAGGCACGTGCCCTAAGCATAAACACAACCCCTAACCAATAACCCTAACCATAACTGTTAACTCTCACCCTAACATTTAACCCTGACACTAACCCTAACCCGTAAACCTATCCCTAAACCTTTACCCAAAGCCTAAGCCTTAACTCTAACACTATCATTTAACCCTAGCCCTAACCCCTAAATGTTACACTAACCATGAACCCTAAGCCTAACCGTAACCCCTAACACTAACCATAACACTTAACTGTAACCCTAAACCTAACAAGACCCCTTAACCCTAACACTAACCCCTAACCCTAGCCCTTAAACTTAACCCTAAACTTTTACCCTCACACTAACCTTTAACACTAACCATAATGCTAATCTTTAACCCTAAACCTAACACTTAACTCTTACCCTGTACGAAACCCTAACCCCTGACCTTAACCCTGACAATAAACCTTAACCCTAAACCTAACTTTAACCGTTAAAACTAACACTAACCTTAACCCTAACTCTATCCCTAACCCTTAACCCTAAGCCCTCACCCTAACACTAATCGTCATCCCTAATCCTAACCATAATCCTATCCCTAAATCTTAATCTCAGACGTCTTCCTCTCTCAGAGTTTAAAAAGCCCTCACCCTAAAATTTAACCCTAAACCTAACTGTAACTGTTTAAACTAACACTAATCTTTAACCATAACCCTAACCCTTAACCTGAACCCTAAGCCAAACTCTTAACCCTAATCCTATCCCTTAACCCTAACTCTAATCCCTAACTCGAACGCTAACACTAACCCCAACCCTAAACCTAACCCTAGCCCCTAACCCAACCCTCACCCCAACCCCTAACCCTAACACTAACCCTAACCCCTAACCCTCATTTGAACACTCTCTCCTAAACCCAAATCCCTAACCCTAACCATAACCCTAATTCTCACACTTCTTCCATTCTAAGAGTTAACCAAGCCTACAATACAACCATGCCATGCATGAGAACAGGCTCCCCCTGATTCCTGCATGTACGTCTGAGCCCAAGGCCCAGGGTACAATGCTGTGGTGTCTCAGCGACCGATTCCACACCCTTCTCACCATAGATTAAACAGGTCCTCTGACCTTAAACTAATCGCTAAATCTAAGTCCTAACACTAACCCCTACCCTAAACAGAAACCCTGACCCAAACTCCCTTCACTAACACTATACCCTTACACCAAACCTAACCCCTAAACCTAACCCCTAAACATAACCTTAACCATGAACCCTAAACCTGAACCTAAACCCTAACACTTAAGTGTAACCCTAAACCTAACACGAACCCCTAATCCTAACCCTAAACCCTAACCCTAACCCTTCACCTTAACCCTAACCGTTAACCCTCAGCTAACCCTTAAACCTAACACTAATCCTAATCTTTACCCCTAAGCCGAACACTTAACCCTAACCCTGTACCAAACCCTAATCCCTAACACTAAGCCCTCTCCCTAACACTAAACTTCATCCCTAACCCTAACCGTAATCCTAACCCTAAATCTAATTCTGAGACTTCTTGCTTTCTCAGAGTTTAGAAAGCCTACAATCCTCCCATGCCATGCATGAAAGGAGGCTCTGCCACTGTGCCCTGCATGAAACCCAGAGGCCCATACCCAGCATACGATAGAGTGGGTTCCTGGTGACAATCCCAGCCTCCGAGCCCCCCCACCTAGTGAAGACAGGGCCTGTGCCCTAAGCATAAACACTGCCCCTAACCCATAACCATAACCCTGATCATAACATCTGACCCTGATCCTATTGCTCACCTTAACATGTAAAACTCACCATAACCCTAACCCTAACCCCTTATCCTAACGTTAATGAATAATACTTACCCTGAGGACAACACCTATCCCATAATTCTAACCCTAACTCTTATTCATAACTGTAAAACCTAATACCTAATTGTAAGCTGCTAACCCTAAATTTAACCCTACCAACAGCCCTAACACTAACCCTAACCCTAACCCTTGATCCTTAAGCCTAAACCCTAACCCTAACCCTAACCCTAAGTATAAACTCTACCCCTCACCCATAACCCTAACCCTGAACATAAAACCTAACCCTGATCCTATTGCTCACCTTAACACGTAAAGCTCACCGTAACACTAACTTTAACCGCTTACCCTAACTTTAAGCATAAAACTGACCCTGAGACCAACCCCTATGCCATAATTCTAACCCTAACTCCTTACCATAACCATAACACCTAATCCCTAACCCTAATTCTAAACTGCTAAACCTAACCTTAAGCCTACAAAAAACCTTAAAGGTAACACTAACCCTAACACCTAATCCTAACCCTGTGCCTGAAAATAAACCTAACCCTTAACCTTTAACCCTAATGCTAACCCATAACCCTAACCATAACACTTTACTCTAACCCTAAATCTAACACGAACGCTTAATACTAGCCCTAAACCCTAACCCTAACCCTTAAACACAAACCTAACCGTTAACACTCACACTAACCGTCAACCCTAATCCGAATTCTAATCTTTAACCCTAAACCTAACACTTAACCCTAACCCTGTACCAAACCCTAACCCCTAACCATAACCCTCACCCTAAAACGTAACCCTAAACCTAACTGTAACCGTTAAACCTAACTCTGACATTTAACCTTTACTCTACCCATAATCCCTAGCCCTAATCCCTCACCCTAGCACTAACCTCATTCCTAACCCTAACTATAATCCTAACCCTAAATCTAATTATCAGACTTCTTGCTTTCTCAGCGTTAGAAAGCCTACAATCCTCCCATGCCATGAATAAAAGGAGGCTCTACCACTGTGTCCTGCCGGAAACCCCAGTGCCCATACTCAGCATACACTAGAGTGGGTTCCCGACGACAATCGCAACCCCAAACCCCTCCCCCCCTGCCTAGTGCAGACAGGGCCCGAGTCGTAAGCATAAACCCTACCCCTCACCCCTAACCATAACCCTGAACATAACACCTGACCCTGATCCCATTGCTCACCTTAAAATGTAAATCTCACCATAACCCTAAATTTAACCCCTTATCATAACGTTAATGCATAACACTTACCCTGAGAACAACTCCTATCTCTGAATTCTAACCCTAACTCCAAGCCATAACCATAACACCTAATCCCTAATGCGAATTCTAAACTGCTAACCCTAACCTTAAACCTACCATCAAACCAAACATTACCCTAGCCCCTAACTTTAAAACTATGCCTAAAAATAACCCTAACACTTCACCCTTAATCCTAACCCCTAACTCTAACCCTAACCCTACCCCTAAGACCCTAACCATAACCCTAACTGTTAACCCTCACCCTAACACGTAACCCTGAACTTAACCCTAAACCTTAACACTAACCCTTAACCCTAACCCTAAGCCAAACCCTTAACCATAATCCTATCCTTTAACCCTAAACGCTAACCCTAATATTAACCCCAACCCTAAACCTAACCCTAGCACCCTAACCCAAACCCAACAACTAACCCCTATCCCTAACACTAACCCTAACTCCTAATCCCTAGGACCTAACCCTGACTCGAACCATAATCCCAAACTCCAAACCCCTAACCCAAACCCTAACCCTGATTCTCACACTACTTCCATTCTCAGAGTGAAGCAAGCCTACAATACAGCTATACTATGCGTGAGATGAGGCTCCACCTGAGTCCTGCATGTAGGTCCTTTCCCAAGGATCAGGGAACGATTTTGTGCTTTCGTGGAGACTCTGACAGCACCCTTCTCACCGTAAATAAAACAGGTCCTGTGCCCTTAAACTAAAAGCTAAATCTCAGCCCTAACACTAACACTAACCCCTAACCGTAAACATAAGCTCCGACCGTAACGCTGAACACGAACTCTAAAACCTTACCCTAAACCTAATCCCTAACCCTAACACTAACCCCTAAACATAACACTAACGATGAACCCTAAACCTAACCCTAACCATAACACTTAACGCTAACCCTAAAGCCTACACGAAGACTTATTCCTAACACTAACAAAAACCCTAGCCCTTAGTCTTGATCCTTATCATTAACCCTCACACTAGCCCTTAACCCTAACCCTAATCCTAATCTTTAACCCTAAAGCTAAAACTTAAGCCTAACACTGTACCAAACGCTAAACCTTAACCTTAACCCTAACCCTAAAACATAACCATAAACCTGACTGTAACGGTTAAACCTAACACTAACCTTTAACCCTAACCACTGACCTTAAGAACGCACCCTAACACTAACCTTCATCCCTAAACATTACCATAAACCTACCCCTAAATCTAATTCTCAGACTTCTTGCTTTCTCAGAGTTTAGAAAGCCTACAATTCTCCCATGTCATGAGTAAAAGGAGGCTCTGCCACTGTGTCCTGCAAGAAACCCGGGGGCCCATAACTAGTGCATGATAGAGCGGGTTCCCAGTGGCAATCCTAGTCCCTAACCCCCCCCCCCCGGTGAAGACAGGGCCCGTGCGCTAAGCAAAAACACTATCCCTAACAGATAACCCTAACTCCAAACATAAAACCTAACCCTGATCCTGTTGCTCACCTTAAAACATAAACCTAACCATAACACTAATTTATCCCCTTATGTTAACGTTAATGCATAGCACCCAAAGAAGAAGCCCTATCCCATAATTCTAAACCTAACCCCTAGCCATAACCATAACACCTCATCCATATTCTAAAGTGCCAACCCTAAACTTCAACCTACCATCAACCCTAACCCTAACCCTAACCCCTAACCCTAAGCCCTCACCCTAACACTAATCTTCATCCCTAAACCGTGCCGTAATCCTAACCCGAAATCTAATTCTCAGACTTCTTGCTTTCTCAGAGTTTTGAAAGCCTACAATCCTACTAAGCCATGCATGAAAGCCCGCTCTGCGACAGTGTCCTGCAGGAAACCAGAGGCCCATCCACTGCATACGATAGAGTAGGTTACCAGCGACCATCACAGACCCCTATCTTTGCCTCCTAGTGCATACAGGGCCCGTGCCCAGAGCATAAACCCTACCCCTCACCCATAAGACTAACCCAGAACATAACACCTAACCCTGATCATACTGCTCACCTTAAGAGGTAAAGCTCACCATAACCCTAACTTTAACACCTTATCTTAACGTTAATGCATGACACCCTGAGAAAAAGCACTATACTGTAATTCTAACGCTAACTCCTAGCCATAACCATAACACCTGATCCCGAATTCTGAAATGCCAACCCTAACCTTAACCCTACCAACAACACTAACACTAACCCTAACACCTTACCCTAACCCTACGCATAAAAATAACCCTAACCGTTGATCCTTAGTCATAACCCCTAACCTTAACCCTAACACTTAACCCTAATCCCAAGCCTAACCATTAAACATAACCCTAACACTTAACCTTAAACCTAACCTTTACCTTAATGCCTAGAGATCTAACCCTAACACTGACTTACAGTTAACACTAACCCTAACCCCCTAATGTTAACCTTAAACCTGAACCATAAACCTAACCCTTAACCCTAATCCTATCCCTAACCCCCTAACCCTATCCCTAACTGTTAACCCTCACCCTAACCCTTAACCGTGACCCTAACCCTAAACCTGAACCCTTACCCTAAGCCTAACCCTTAACCCTAACCCTATCCCTTAACCCTAACGCCTAACCCTAACGCTAACTCCAAACCTAAACCTTACCCTGGCCCCCTAAACCAGAGTTAACACCTAACCCGTAACACTAACTCTAACCCTAACCACTAATCCCTAGCACCTAACCCTGACTCCAAGCCTAACCCCTAACTCGAAACCCCTAACCCCAACCCTAACCCTAATTCTCACACTACTTCCATTCCCGAGTGAAGCAAGCCTACAATACAGCCATGCCATGTGTGAGATGAGGCTCCGCCTGAGTCCTGCATGTAGATCTTGTTCCAGGGCCCAGGGAATGATGTTGTGCTTTCGTGATGACTCCGACCGCACCCCTCTCACCGTAGATTAACCAGGTCTTGTGCCCTTAAACTGACCGATAAATCTAAGCCCTACCACCAACCCTAACCCCTGACCCTGAACCTAAGCCCCGAGCCTAAAGCCCAACACTAACTCTAAACCCTTACCCTAAACCTAATCCTTAACCCTAATGCTAACCCCTAAACGTAACCCTAACCGTGGACAGTAAACCTAACCCTAACCTCTAACACAAACCCTAACACATAACTCGAACCCTAAAGCTAACCCTAACCCTTAACCCTAAACCTAAACCCTAACCCTAACTCTTAACTTTAACCCTAACCGTTAACTCTCACGCTAACCTTTAATCCTAACCCTAATCCTAATCTTCAACCGTAAACCTAACACTTAACCCTAACCCTGTACCTAACCCTAACCCTATACCAAACCCTAACCCCTCATCTTAACCCTAACCGTAAACCTCAACCCTAAACCGAACTGTAACCGTTAAACCTAAGAGTAACCTTTAACCCTAACCCTAATCCCTAACCCTAAGCCCTCACCCTAACACTAAACTTCATCCTTAACCCTAACCAGAATCCTAACCCTAAATCTAATTCTCAGACTTCTTGCTTTCTTAGAGTTTAGAAAGCCTGCAATCCTCCCATGCCATGCGTGAAAGGAGGCTCTACCACTGTGTCCTGCATCAAACCCACGGGCCCATACCCAGAGTACGATACAGTGGGATCCTGGTGACAATCCCAGTCCCCTAACCTCCCCCCACCCCCGCCTAATGCAGACAGGGCCCGTGCGCTAAGCATAAACAATACCTGTAACAGATATCCCTCACCGTGAACATAACACCTAACCCTGTTCCTATTTCTCCCCTTAACACGTAAACCTCACCGTGAGCCTAACTTTAACCTCTTATCCTAACGTTAATGCATAACCCATTCCCTGAGAACAACCCCTATCCCATAATTCTAACCCTATCTCCTAGTCGTCACTGTAACACCTAATCCCTAACCCTAATTCTAAACCGCTAACTCTAACCGTAACCCTGCCTACAACCCTAACACTGACAGTAACCCTTACTTCTAACCCCAACGCTATGCCTAACAAAAACCCTTAACCCTTCACCCTAACCCCTAAGCCTTACCCTAACCCTTAACCCTAATCCTAATCTTATCCATTCAACCTAACCCTAGCTCTTAAAGCTAACCCTAAACCTTACCCTCACGACTAGACCTAACCCTGACACTAACCTAACACCTAACCCTAACCATAACCCCTACAGCTAACCTTAACCCTGAACCCTAAACCTAACCCTAACACTGAACCCTCACTATATCCCCAACCTCTAAGCCTAATCCTAACCGTTAACCCTCACCCTAACACTTAAACTGGACCATAACACTAAACATTAACCCTAACACTAAACTTTAACCCTAAACCTGAGCCCAACCCTTAACGCTAATCCTATCCTTTTACCCTAAACCTAACTCCTAAACCTAACCCTAACACTAACCCCAATCCTAATTCTAACCATACCCCTTCATAAAACACTAACTCCTAACCCTAACACTTACCAAAAACCCTAATCGCTAATCCCTAACACTAACGCTTAACCTTTACCGTAACCGTTAACCCTCACCCTAACCCTTAACGCTGACCCTAACCTTAACCTTTAATCTAAGCCTGACCCTTAACCCTAACAGTAAGGAAAACCCTCACGCCAACCTTATCCCTTATCCCTAACCCTAACACTACAGCTAAAAATAACACTAACCTTTGATCCTTAAACCTAACCCCTAACACTTACTTTAACCCCAAACCCTAACCCTAATCCTAAGCATTAAACCTAACCCTATCTCTTAACCCTTACTCTAACGCCTAGATCTAACCCTAAAATCTAACCTACCACCTAATCCTAACCTTAAGCCCTAATGCTAACTCTAACCCTGAACCCTGAACCTACCCGTAAACCCTTAACACTAACCCTATCCATAAACCTTAACCCTGACCCTAACCATTACCCGCACCCAAGCATTTAACCCTGACCCTAACCCTAATCCTTAACGATAAACTTAACACTAAACCCCAACCCTAAGCCCAACACTTAACCCTAAACCTGACCCTTGACCCCTAACCCTAAACCTAAGCCTAACCCCAACCTGAACCCTTAATCTTGACCCTTACCCTTAACCCTCGCACTAACCCTACTCCTAATCTTTAACCATGAAGCTAACACTGAAGCCTACCCCTGTGCCAAACGCTAAACCCAAACCTTAACCCGAACCCTGAGACTTAACCGTAAACCTAACTGTAACTGTTAAACCTAACACTAACCTTTAACCCCAACCCCTAACCCAAGACCCCACCCTGACACTAATCTTCATCCCTAAACATTACCAGAATCCTACCCCTAAATCTAATTCTCAGAGTTCTTGCTTTCTCAGAGTTTAGAAAGCCTACAATCCTCCCATGCCATGAGTAAAAGGGGGCTCTGCCACTGTGTCCTGCATGAAACCCAGGAGCCCATACCCAGCGTACGATAGAGTGTGTTCCCGGGGACAATCCCATCCCCCTAACCCCAGCCCCCCGCCCAGTGCAGACAGGGCCCGTACGCTAAGTATAAACACTACCCCTAACAGATAACCCTCACCCTGAACATAACACCTAACCCTGATCCTATTGCTCACCTTAAAACATAAACCTCCCCGTAACCCTAACTTAGCCCCTTAACTTAACGTGAATGCATAACACCTTGAGAAGAAGCCCTATCCCGTAATTCTAATCCTAAACCATAGTCATAACCGTAACACCTCATCCCTAATTCTAAAACGTCAAACCTAACCTTCACCCTACCAGCAACCCTAACCCTAACCCTAACCCCTAACCCTAAGCCCTCACCCTAACCACTAATCTTCATCCCTAAACCGTGCCGTAATCCTAACCCGAAATCTAATTCTCAGACTTCTTGCTTTCTCAGAGTTTTGAAAGCCTACAATCCTACTAAGCCATGCATGAAAGCCGGCTCTGCCACAGTGTCCTGCATGAAACCCAGAGGCCCATACACTGCGTGCGATAGAGTGGGTTCCCAGCGACCATCACAGACCCCTAACTTCGCCTCCTAGTGCATACAGGGCCCGTGCCCTAAGGATAAACCCTACCCCTCACCCATAACCCTAACCCAGAACATAACACCTAACCCTGATCCTACTGCTCACCTTAACAGGTAAAGCTCACCGTAACCCTAACTTTAACCCCTTATCTTAACGTTAATGCATGACACCCTGAGAACAAGACCTATACCGTAAATCTAACGCTAACTCCTAGCCATAACCATAACACCTAATCCCTAATTCTGAAACGCCAACCCTAACCTTAACCCTACCAACAACACTAACATTAACCCTAACCCCTTACGCTAACCCTACGCCTAAAAATAACCCTAACCTTTGATCCTGAGTCATTACCCATAATCTTAACCCTAACCCTCAACCCTAATCCCAATCCTTAACCATTAAACTTAACCCTAACTCTTAACCCTAACCCTGACCTTTACCCTAATGCCTAGAGATCTAACCGCAACACTGACCTACAGTTACACTAACCCTACCCTCTAACGCTAACCTTAAACCTGAACCATAAACCTAACCCTTAACCCTAACCCTATCCCTAACCCCCTTACCCTAACTCTAACTGTTAACCCTCACCC
This sequence comes from Eulemur rufifrons, assembly GCF_041146395.1. NCBI lineage: Eukaryota > Metazoa > Chordata > Mammalia > Primates > Lemuridae > Eulemur > Eulemur rufifrons. The sequence goes on from NW_027182973.1 coordinate 106,235, forward strand.
TAACCCTCAACCTTGACCCTAACCTTAAACCTTAATCCTAACCATGCGTTTCATGAGCCTCTGCCTTTGTCCTGCGTGACAGTTGAAGCCCAACACCAAGGGTAAGATGAAGTGGGGACGCAGCCTTGCTCCACACCCACAGTGCCCCGTACATTAGACGGGGCCCGTGCCCTAACACACACCGTTAAACGTAAGCCCTAACCCTATCACTAAACCAAACCCTTCGTAAGCCCTGAATCTAACTCCTAACAGTAACCCTAATCCCTGACCCTTACTCTTGCCTCTCACCCTAAACCTAAACCCAACCACTAAACATAATCCTAATCTCTAACCCTAACAGTAATCCTAACCCTAATTCTAACCTAAAACCCTAACCCCTAAATCTAATCCTAGTCCCTAACACCTAACCTTACCCTAAACCGAATTCCAATTCTCAGAGTTCTTCAATTCAAAAACTTAAAAAAGCCTACAATCCACCAATGCCGTGTCTGAGATGAGCGTCCGCCCCTATGTCCTGCATGACAGGCAGGCGCCAATGCCCAGGGTACTATGGAGTGGAGTCCTGGGGTCTGTAGGCTTGCTAAACTCCAGTTTGGAAGAATTGCTATAGTCATATATAGGGATGCTTACATTTACTTATAGAAAGCAACTATTGATGTGTGATTTGTAGGCTTGCCTTACTCTAGTTTGGATGAAGAAGCTGAATCATATATAGGAATATTAGCTTTGAGTTAGAGGAAGCATCTATGGGGGGTGCTTTTTTGGCTTGTTAAACTCTGGTTTGGAAGAAGTTCGAGAGTCTCATATAGGAACGATATCATTCATTCAGAGAAAGCAATTATAGGGAGTTGGTTTGTAGGCTTGCTAAGCTCTAGTTTGGAGGAAGGCGAGAGTCATATATAGAACGCTTACGTTCACATAAAGCGTCTACGGGGGGACGGATTCTAGGCTTCCTAAACTCTAGCTTGGAAAAAGAGGACAGTTATGTATAGGAACTCTCGGCGGGGGATTTGTAGCATTGCTAAAATCTTAGATTGGAAAAGTTGCGAGAGTCATACATAGGAATGTTAACATTCACTCAATGAAAGCAACTATAAGGGGTGCTTTCCAGGCTGGCTACACTCTAATTTGGAAAAAGTGCGACAGTCATATATAGGAAGGCTTATATTCACTCAGACAAAGCAATTATGTGTAGGTGTATAGTAGGCATGCTAACGCTAGTTTGGAAAATTTCGAGAGCCATGTATAGGAAAGCATACAGTAACTTAGAGAAAGCAACGAACAGGGGTGGAGTGTAGGCTTTCTAAACTCTAGTTTGGAGGAAGTGCCATAGTCATATATAGGAACGCTTAAATTCGTTCAGAGAAAACAGCTGTCGGGGATTGGTTTGTAGACTTATTCAACTCTAGTTTGGAAGAAGTGCGAGAGACATATATAGGAATGTTTACATTGACTCAAAGAAAGCAACTATGGGGGAGTGTTATTTTGGCATGCCAGATGTTAGTTAAGAAGAAGTACAAGACTCATATATAGGAACGCTTACATTCACACAGCGAGAGCAACTACGGAGTAGTGTCAGGTAGACATGTTAAAGTCTAGCTTGGGAGAAGTTCCAGAGTCCTATATAGGAAAGGTAACAGCCACTTTGAAAAAGCAAGTCTTGGCGGGTGGTTTGTAGGCCTGCAAAACCCTGTTTTGGTTGAAGTGTGAGAGTCATATATGAGAACGCTTACATTCACTCAGAGAAAGCAACGATGGGGTTGTTTGTAGGCTTACTAAACTGCAGTTTGGAAGAAGCACGAGAATCACATATAGGAGCACATACATTTTGACGCACTGAAAGTAACTATGGGGTGGTGTTTTATAGGCATGCTAAACTCTAGTTTGGACGAAGTTTGAGAATCACATATAAGAAAGCTTAGAGTCACTTAGAGAAAGCAAATCTCTGGGTGTGGAATGTAGGCCTGCTAAACTCTATTTTGGTTTAAGAGTGAGAGTCATATATGGGAAGGCTTACATTCCCTCAGAGAAAGCAACGACGGCGTGGTGGTTTGTAGGCATACTAAACTCTAGTTTGGAAGAAGTAGGAGAATGATATATGGGAACGCTTACATTCGCGTAGAGAAAGCAATTATGGGGTGGCGTTTTTGTAGCCATGCTAATCTCTAGTTTGGAAGAAGTTAAGGAGTAATATATAGGAAAGGGTACAGTCATAGAAACCAACTCTCGGGGGATGTTTTGTACACCTGCAAAACTCCAGTTTGGAAGTGGGAGAGAGTCATATTGGGGACCGCGTGCATTCACTCAGAGAAATCAACGATGGGATTGTGATTTGTAGGCATAGTCAACTCTAGTTTGGAAGAAGTACGAGAATCGTATATAGGAACGCTTACCTTCACGCAGAGAAAGCAACTATGGAGTGATGTTTGTATGCCTACTAAAATATAGTTTGGAGGAAGTTCGAGAGCCATATCTGGGAAGCTTACAGTCACTTAGAGAAAGCAACCCTAGGGGGTGTTTCGTAGGCCTGCTAAACTCTATTTTCAATGAAGTGTTAGAATAATATATGGGAACTCAGTGAAAGCAACGTTGTGGTTGTGGTTCCTAGAAGAAGCAAGAGAATCACATGTAGAACCGCTTACATTCCGGCACCGAATGCAACTATGGGGTGGTGTTTTGTAGGCTTGCAAAACTCTAGTTTGGACGAAGTTTGAGAGTCATATATAGGAAAGTTTACAGTCACGTAGAGAAAGCAACTCTCTGGGTGTGGAATGTAGAGTTATTTTGGTTGAAATAGAGTTATTTTGGTTGAAATGTGAGAGTCATATATGGGAACGCTTACATTCACTCAGAGAAAACAACGTTTGGGTGGTGGTTTGTAGGGCATACTAAACTGTAGTTTGGAAGAAGTATGAGAGTCCTATATAGGAACACTTACATTCACACAGAGAAAGCACTTATGGCGTCAGGTTTTGTAGGCATGCTAAACTGTAGTTTGGAAGAAGTTGGAGAACCTTATACAGGAAAGATTACCGTCACCCAGGGAAAGCAACACTCGGGAGATTTTTTTGTACACATGCTAAACTCTAATTTGGATGAAGTGTGAGAGTCAAACATGGGACCGCTTACATTCCCTCAGAGAAACAACACTGGGGTGGTTTTTGTAGGCATACTAAATAGTTTGGAAGAAGTACGAGAATGATATTTGGGAACGCTTACATTCACACAGAGAAAGCAACTACGTGGTGGTGTTTTGTAAGCATGCTATAGTTTGGAAGAAGTTCCAAACCTGAACAGTCATTTAGAGAAAGCAACTCTTGGTGGGTGATTTTTAGGTCTGCTAAATTGTATTTTGAAAGAAGTACCAGAGTCATATATGCTAATGCTTACATTCATGCAAAGAAAAAACCATGGGGTGATGTTTTGTGGGCATGTTAACCTGTAGTTTGGAAGAAGTTGGAGAGTCTTATTTAGGAAAGCTTACAGTCACCTAGAGAAAGCAACTCTCGGGAGAGCATTTCTTGGCCTGCTAAACTCTACTTTGCATCAATTGTGAGAGTCAAACATGGGAATGCTTTCATTCATTCAGAGAACGCAACGTTTGGGTGGTGGTTTGTAGGCATTCTAAACTGTATTTTGGAGGAAGTACGAGAGTCATGTATATGAACGCTTACATTCATGCAGAGAAAGCAACTGTGGGGTGGTTTCTAGGCATGCTAAACTCTAGTTTGGACGAAGTTTGACAATCACATATAAGAAAGCTTAGAGTCGCTTAAAGCAAATCTCTGGGTGTGGAATGTAGGAGTGCCAAACTCTATTTTGGTTTCAGAGTGAGAGTCATATATGGGAAGGCTTACATTCACTCAGAGAAAGCAACGATGGTGTGGTCGTTTGTAGGCATACTGAACTCTAGTTTGGAAGAAGTAGGAGAATGATATATGGGAACGCTTACATTCATGCAGAGAAAGCAATTATGGGGTGGCTTTTTTGTAGCCATGCAAATCTCTATTTTGCAAGAAGTTAAAGAGTAATATATAGGAAAGCGTACCGTCATTTATAGAAACCAACTTTCGGGGGATGATTTGTAGGCTTGCAAAACTCTACTTTGGCAGAAGGGGGAGAGTCATATGGGGGACTGGGTATATTCACTCGGAGAAATCAACGACGGGGTTGTGGTTTGTAGGCATACTAAACTCTAGTTTGGAAGAAGGACGAGAATCATTTATAGGAACGCTTACATTCATGCAGAGAAAGCAACTATGGAGTGATGTTTGTATGCCTACTAAACGATAGATTGGATGTTCGAGAGTCATATCTGGAAAGCTTACAGTCATTTAGAGAAAGCAACTCTCTGGGGGTGGTTCGTAGGCCTGCTAAACTCTATTTTCAATGAAGTGTTCGAATCATATACAGGAACGCTTACATTCACTCAGAGAAAGCAACGTTGGGGTGGCCGTTTTTGAGCATACTAAACTCTACTTTGGAAGAGGTACGAGAGACATACATAGGAACGCTTACATTAACACAGAGAAAGCAAATACGGGGTGCTGTAGTGCAGGCATGCTAAACTATAGATTGGAAGAAGTTCGAAAGCTGACAGTCACTTAGAGAAAGCAACTCTTGGCGGGTGATTTTTAGGTCTGCTAAATGTATTTTGAAAGACGTACAAGAGTTATATACACAAACGCTTACATTTATGCAGAGAAAGAAACTATGGGGTGATGTTTTGTTGGCATGCTAAACTGCAGTTTGAAAGGACTTCCAGAGTGTTATATAGGATAGCTACAGTCACCTAGAGAAAACAACACTCGGGACAGCTTTGCAAGCCTCTAAACACTAATTAGCAGCAATTGTGAGAGTCAAATATGGGAAAGCTTACATTCACGGAGAGAACACAACGTTTGGGTGGTGGTTTGTAGGCATAATAACTGTAGGTCGGAAGAAGTAGGAGAGTCATATATATGAACAGTTACATTCACGCAGAGAAAGAAACTGTTGGGTGGTGTATGTACGCATGTTAATCTATACTTTGGAGGAAGTTTGAGAGTCATATCTGGGGAAAATTACAGTCACATAGCTAAATCAACCATCGGGGACTGGTTTGTAGGTCTGCTAAATTCTATTTTGGAAAAAGTGATTCATATAAGGGAATGCTTATGTTCACTCAGAGAAAGCAACGATGCGGTGGTGTACTGTTGGCATGCTAAACTTTAGTTTGGAAGAAGTTCGAGAGTTTTACATAGGAAAGCTTACATTCACCTAGAGAAAGCAACTCTCAGGATGTGGTTTATAGGCCTGGTGAACTCTAATTTGGATCAAGTGTGAGAGTCATACATACGAGTTCCAAAATACAGTTTAGTATGCCTACAAACCACCAGCCTAACATTGCTTTCTCTGAGTGGATATAGGCCTTCCCTTATATGAATCTCAGACTGCTTTCAAAATGCAATTTGCCGGACCTACAAAACACCGCCCGAGAGTTGCTTTCTCTCACTATAAGCTTTCCTATATATGACTTTGGGACATAGTTTAGCATGCCAACAAAAGGCCACCCCATAGTTTGCGTGAATGTAAGCGTTCCTATGCATCACGCTCGTACTTCTTCCAAAGTATAGTACACCTACCAACCACCTCCCCAACGTTGCTTTTTCTGAGTGAATGTAAGCATTCTTTTATTCTCGTACTTCCTCCAAACTCCAGTTTAGTGTGACTAAAAATCACCACCGCAACCTTGCTTTCTCTGAGTGAATGTTAGCGTTCCCATTTAAGATTCACACTTCATCCAAAATAGAATTTGGCAGAACTACAAACCGGCCCCCAAGGGTTGCTTTCTCTGTGAGACTGTAAGCTTTCCTATTACTCTTAACTTCTTCGCAACTAGAGATTTGCATGCCTACAAAACACCACCCCATAGTTGCCCTCTCTGCGTGAATGTAAGCACTCATATATATGACTCTGCTACTTCTTCCAAAATACAGTTTAGTATGCTTACAAACAACCAACCAAACGTTGCGTTCTCTCAGAGAATGTTAGCGTTCCCAAGTATGACTGTTCCAAATGATGCAAAGTAGAGTTTAGCAGGCTTACAAACTATCTCTCGAAAGTTGCTTCCTCTGGGGGACTGTAAGCTTTCCTATAAAAGACTGTCGAACGTCTTCGAAACTACATTTCAGCACGCCAACAAAACATAACCACATAGTTTCTTTCTCAGCATAAATATAAGCGATTTTATATATGACTCTTGTACTTCTATCAAAATACAATTTAGCAGACCTCAAAATCAACCGCCAAGAGTTGCTTTCTCTAAGTCACTGTCAGCTTTCGAACTTCTTCCAAATTATATTTTATCATGCCTACAAAACACCACCCCATAGTTGCTTTCTCTGCGTCCATATAAGCGTTCATATATATGACTCTCGTACTTCTTCCAAACTGGAGTTAGTATACCTACAAACCGGCACCCAAATTTACCTTTCTCTGAGTGAATGAAGCGTATCCATATATGCCTCTTTCACTTCATCCAAATTAGAGTTTAGCGGCCCACAAACCACCTCCTGTGAGTTGCTTTCTCTAGGTGACTGTAAACTTTCCTATATAAGACTCTCGAACTTCTTCCAAACTACAGTTTAGCATGCCAACAATACAGCGCCCCATCGTTGATTTCTCTGAGTGAACATAAGCGTTCCCATATATGACTCTCACTCTTCTTCCAAAATAGAATTTAGCAGACCTACACAACACCCGATGGTTCCAATTCTCTAGGTGACTTTAATTTTTCCCACATATGACTCTCGAACTTTCTCCAAACTAGATTATGATGATTACATAGACCACCCCACAGTTGCTTTCTCTGCGTGAATGTAACCGTTCATATATGACTCTCCTACTTCTTTTGAACTACAGCATTTATTCCTACAAACCATCACGACAACGTTCTTTCTGTGAGTGAATGCAAGCGTTCTCACACTTCATCCAAATTACAGTTTAGCAGACCTACCAACAAACTACAGAGATTTGTTTTTCTCTGTGTCACTGTAATCTTTCCTATGTAAGGCTCTCGAACTTCTTCCAAACCACAGTTTAGCATGCCAACAAAATACGATCACAGAGTTGCTTTCTCTGCGTGAATGTAAGCATTCGTATATATGACTCTCCTACTTCCTCCAAAATACAGTTTAGAATGCTTACAAACCACCACCCAAACGTTGCGTTCTCTGAGTGAATGTAAGCGTTCCCATGTTTGACTCTCACAATTGATGCAATCTAGAATTTAGCATGCTTAGAAACAATCTCCCGAGAGTTGCTTTCTCTGGGTGACTGTAAACTTTCCTATGTAAGACTCGCGAACTTCTTCCAAACTACAGTTTAGCATGCCAACAAAACACTGCCCCATAGTTGATTTCTCTTCGTGATCATAAGCGTTCCCATATATGACTCTCATTCTTCTTTCAAAATAGAATTTAGCAGATCTACAAAATGGCCCCCGATGGTTGCTTTCTCTAAGTGACTGTAATTTTCCCCAGATATGACTCTCGAAATTCCTCCAAACTACAGATTAGCATGCATACATACGCCACCCAACAGTTGCTTTCTCTGCGTGAATGTAACCGTTCATATATGACTCTTCTACTTCTTCCGAACTACAGTTATTATGCCTACAAACCACCACCCAAACGTTGTGTTCTCTGAGTGAATGTAAGCGTTCCCATGTTTGACTCTCACAATCGCTGCTTGTTAGAGTTTAGCAGGCTTGCAAAGCTCTCCTGAGTGTTGCTTTCTCTAGGTGACTGTAAGCTATCCTACATAACACTCTCGAACTTCTTCCAAACTGCAGTTTAGCATCCCCACAACACATCACCCCATAGTTTCTTTCTACGCATGAATGTAAGCGTTTGTATATAAGACTCTGACACGTCTTTCAAAATACAATTTAGCAGACTTAAAAAATCACCCGCCAAGAGTTGCTTTCTCTAAGTGACTGTCAGCTTTCGAACTTCTTCCATTGTATAGTTTAGCATGCCTGCACTACAGAACCCCGTATTTGCTTTCTCTGTGTTAATGTAAGCGTTCGTATTTATGTCTCTTGTACCTCTTCCAAAGTAGAGTTTAGTATGCTCACAAACGGCCACCCCAACGTTGCTTTCTCTGAGTGAATGTAAGCGTTCCTGTATATGATTTTAACACTTCATTGAAAATAGAGTTTAGCAGGCCTACGAACCACCCCCTGAGAGTTTCTTTCTCTAAATGACTGTAAGCTTTCCAGATATGACTCTCGAACATCCTCCAAACTATAGTTTAGTAGGCATACACACATCACTCCATAGCTGGTTTGTCTGCGTGAATGTAACCGTTCATATATATGACTTTCCTACTTCTTCCGAACTACAATTAAGGCCACAAACTGCAACCCAAACCTTGCGTTCTGAGTGGATGTAAACCTTCCCATACTTGACTTTAAGAGTTGGTGCAAATTATCAGGCTTAGAAATCATCTCCCAAGAGTTGCTCTCTCTAGGTGACTGTAAGCTTTGCTATATAAGATTCTAAACTTCCTCCAAACTATAGTTTAGTAGGCATACAAACCTCACTCCATAGTTGCTTTCTCTGCATGAATGTAAGCGTTCCTATATATGATTCTCCTACTTTCTCCAAACTAGAGTTTAGTATGCCTACAAAACACAACCCCATCCTCGATTTCTCTGAGTCAATGTACGTGGTCCCCAATATGACTCTCCCACTTCTTCCAAAGTAGAGTTTTGCAGGCCTACCCTTCATCCCCCGAAAGTTGGTTTCTATAAATGAGTGTACGCTTTCCTATATAACTTCTTCCAAACTAGAGATTAGCATGGGTACAAAAAAGCCACCCCATAATTGCTTTCTCTGCATGAATGTAAGCGTTCCCATATATCATTTTCCTACTTCTTCCAAACTAGAGTTTAGTATGCCTACAAACCACCACACCATCGTTGCTTTCTCTGAGTGAATGTAACCCTTTCCATATATGACTCTCAATCTAAACCAAAATAGAGTTTAGCACGCCTACATTCCACACCCAGAGATTTGCTTTCTCTAAGTGACTCTAAGCTTTCTTATATGTGATTCTCAAACTTCGTCCAAACTAGAGTTTAGCACGCCTAGAAAACACCCCACAGTTCCTTTCTCTGCATGAATGTAAGCGTTTGAATATATGACTCTGGTACTTCTTTCAAAATACAATTTAGCAGACCTAAAAATCCACCGCCAAGAGTTGCTTTCTCTAAGTGACTGTCTGCTTTCGAACTTCTTCCAAACTATATTTTAGCAGGCCTACAAAACACCACCCCATAGTTGCTTTCTCTGCGTCCATATAAGCGTTCATATATATGACTCTAGTACTTCTTCCAAACTGGAGTTAGTATACCTACAAACCGGCACCCCAATTTACCTTTCTCTGAGTGAATGAAGCGTATCCATGTATGCCTCTTTCACTTCATCCAAATTAGAGTTTAGCGGCTTACAAACCACCTCCTGTGAGTTGCTTTCTCTAGGTGACTGTAAACTTTCCTATATAAGACTTTCGAACTTCTTCCAAACTACAGTTTAGCATGCCAACAATACAGCGTCCCATCGTTGATTTCTCTGAGTCAACATAATCGTTCCCATATATGACTCTCACTCTTTTTCCAAAATAGAATTTAGCAGACCTACACACCAGCCCCCGATTGTTCCTTTCTCTAAATGACTCTAATTTTCCCCAGATATGACTCTCGAACTTCCTCCAAACTACAGATTATGATGATTACATACGCCACTCCACAGTTGCTTTCTCTGCGTGAATGTAACCGTTCATATATGACTCTCCTACTTCTTCGAACTACAGTTGTTATTCCTACAAACCACCACGACAAAGTTCTTTCTCTGAGTGAATGCAAGCGTTCTCACACATCATCCAAATTACAGTTTAGTAGACCTACCAACAAACTACAGAGAGTTGTTTTCTCTGTGTCACTGTAATCTTTCCTATATAAGGCTCTCGAACTTCTTCCAAACCACAGTTTAGCATGCCAACAAAATACGATCACAGAGTTGCTTTCTCTGCGTGAATGTAAGCATTCGTATATATGACTCTCCTACTTCCTCCAAAATACAGTTTAGAATGCTTACAAACCACCACCCAAACGTTGCGTTCTCTGAGTGAATGTAAGCGTTCCCATGTTTGACTCTCACAATTGATGCAAATTAGAGTTTAGCACGCTTAGAAACAATCTGCCGAAAGTTACTTTCTCTAGGTGACTGTAAGCTTTCTTATATAAGACTCGCGAACTTCTTCCAAACTACACTTTAGCATCCCAACGAAACACTGCCCTATCGTTGATTTCTCTGAGTGAACATAAGCGTTCCCACATATGAATTTCACTCTTCTTCCAAAATAGAATTTAGCAGATCTACAAAACGGCCCCCGATTGTTGCTTTCTCTAAGTGACTGCAATTTTCCCCAGATATGACTCTCGAACTTCCTCCAAAGTATAGATTAACATGCGTACATACACCACCCAACAGTTTCTTTCTCTGCGTGAATGTAACCGTTCATACATATGACTCTCCTACTTCTTAGGGTAAAGGTTAAGCGTTAGGGTTAGGGATTAGTGATTAGGGTTTTTGGTTAGTGTTAGGGTTAGCGGTTAGGAGTTAGTGTTTTCTGAAGGGGTATGGTTAGAATTAGGATTGGGGTTAGAGTTAGGGTGAGGTATAGGGGTTAGGTTTAGGGTAAAAGGATAGGATTAGGGTTACGGGTTGGGCTTAGGTTTAGGGTTAAAGTTTACTGCTAGGGTAAGGGATAGGGTTCAGGGTTAGCTTTAGGGGTTCTGGATAGGGTTAGGTGTTAGGTTAGTGTCAGGGTTAGGTCTAGTCGTGAGGGTAAGGTTTAGGGTTAGCTTTAAGAGCTAGGGTTAGGTTTAATGGTTAGGATTAGGATTAGGGTTAAGGGTTAGGTTAAGGCTTAGGGGTTAGGGTGAAGGGTTAGGGTCAAGGGTTAGGGTTTTTGTTAGGCATAGCGTTGGGGTTAGAAGTAAGGGTTACTGTCAGTGTTAGGGTTGTAGGTAGGGTTACGGTTAGGGTTAGCGGTTTAGAATTAGGGTTAGGGATTAGGTGTCACAGTGATGACTAGGAGATAGGGTTAGAATTATGGGATAGGGGTTGTTCTCAGGAAATGGGTTATGCATTAACGTTAGGATAAGAGGTTAAAGTTAGGCGCACGGTGAGGTTTACGTGTTAAGGGGAGAAATTGGAACAGGGTTGGGTGTTATGTTCAGGGTTAGGGTTATCTGTTAAAGGTATTGTTTATGCTTAGCGCACGGGCCCTGTCTGCATTAGGCGGGCGGGGGGAGTTTAGGGGGCTGGGATTGTACCCGGGAACCCACTCTATCATACTCTGGGTATGGGCCCATGGGTTTCATGCAGGACACAGTGGTAGAGCCTCCTTTCACGCATGGCATGGGAGGATTGCAGGCTTTCTAAACTCTAAGAAAGCAAGAAGTCTGAGAATTAGATTTAGGGTTAGGATTCTGGTTAGGGTTAAGGATGAAGTTTAGTGTTAGGGTGAGGGCTTAGGGTTAGGGATTAGGGTTAGGGTTAAAGGTTACTCTTAGGTTTAACGGTTACACTTTGGTTTAGGGTTGAGGTTTACGGTTAGGGTTAAGATGAGGGGTTAGGGTTTGGTACAGGGTTAGGGTTAAGTGTTAGGTTTAGGGTTGAAGATTAGGATTAGGGTTAGGATTAAAGGTTAGCGTGAGAGTTAACGCTTAGGGTTAAGGTTAAGAGTTAGGGTTTAGGGTTAGGGTTAGGGTTAGTTTTAGGGTTAGAGTTATGTGCTATGGTTTGTGTTAGAGGTTAGGGTTAGGTTTACTGGTGACGGTTAGGGTTACGTTTAGGGGGTAGCATTAGGGTTAGGGTTAGGGTTAAGGGATAGGATTAGGGATAAGTGTTGGGCTTAGGGTTAGGGTTTAGTGTTAGGGTTATCATTAAGGATTAGGGGTAGGGTCAGGGTTAAATGCTTGGGTGCGGGTAATGGTTAGGGTCAGGGTTAAGGTTCACGGATAGGGTTAGTGTTAAGGGTTACGGGTAGGTTTAGGGTTCAGGGTTAGAGTTAGCATTAGGGCTTAAGGTTAGGATTAGGCGGTAGGTTCGATTTAGGGTTAGATCTAGGCGTTAGGGTAAGGGCTAGCGTTAGGGTTAAGAGATAGGGTTAGGTTTAATGCTTAGGATTAGGGTTAGGGTTTGGGGTTAAAGTAAGTGTTAGGGGTTAGATTTAAGGATCCAAGGTTAGGGTTATTTTTAGCTGTAGTGTTAGGGTTAGGGATAAGGGATCCCATTAGCATTAAGGGTCTTCCTTACTGTAGGGTTAAGGGTTAGGCTTAGAGTTAAAGGTTAAGGTTAGGGTCAGTGTTAAGATTTAGGGTGAGGGTTAACGGTTAGGGTAAAGGTTAAGCGTTAGGGTTAGGGATTAGTGATTAGGGTTTTTGGTTAGTGTTAGGGTTAGCGGTTAGGAGTTATTGTTTTATGAAGGGGTATGGTTAGAATTAGGATTGGGGTTAGAGTTAGGGTGAGGTATAGGGGTTAGGTTTAGGGGTTAGTTTTAGGGTAAAAGGATAGGATTAGGGTTACGGGTTGGGCTTAGGTTTAGGGTTAAAGTTTACTGCTAGGGTTAGGGATAGGGTTCAGGGTTAGCTTTAGGGGTTCCGGTTAGGGTTAGGTGTTAGGTTAGTGTCAGGGTTAGGTCTAGTCGTGAGGGTAAGGTTTAGGGTTAGCTTTAAGAGCTAGGGTTAGGTTTAATGGTTAGGATTAGGATTAGGGTTAAGGGTTAGGGTAAGGCTTAAGGGTTAGGGTGAAGGGTTAGGGTCAAGGGTTAGGGTTTTTGTTAGGCATAGCGTTGGGGTTAGAAGTAAGGGTTACTGTCAGTGTTAGGGTTGTAGGTAGGGTTACGGTTAGGGTTAGCGGTTTAGAATTAGGGTTAGGGATTAGGTGTCACAGTGATGACTAGGAGATAGGGTTAGAATTATGGGATAGGGGTTGTTCTCAGGAAATGGGTTATGCATTAACGTTAGGATAAGAGGTTAAAGTTAGGCGCACGGTGAGGTTTACGTGTTAAGGGGAGAAATAGGAACAGGGTTGGGTGTTATGTTCAGGGTTAGGGTTATCTGTTAAAGGTATTGTTTATGCTTAGCGCACGGGCCCTGTCTGCATTAGGCGGGCGGGGGGAGTTTAGGGGGCTGGGATTGTACCCGGGAACGCACTCTATCATACTCTGGGTATGGGCCCGTGGGTTTCATGCAGGACACAGTGGTAGAGCCTCCTTTCACCCATGGCATGGGAGGATGGCAGGCTTTCTAAACTCTAAGAAAGCAAGAAGTGTGAGAATGAGATTTAGGGTTGGATTATGGTTAGGGTTAAGGATGAAGTTTAGTGTTAGGGTGAGGGCTTAGGCTTAGGTATTAGGGTTAGGGTTAAAGGTTACTCTTAGGTTTAACGGTTACACTTTGGTTTATGGTTGAGGTTTACGATTAGGGTTAAGATGAGGGGTTAGGTTATGGTACAGGGTTAGGGTTAAGTGTTAGGTTTAGTGTTGAAGATTAGGATTAGGGTTAGGATTAAAGGTTAGCGTGAGAGTTAACGCTTGGGGTTAAGGTTAAGAGTTAGGATTTAGGGTTAGGGTTAGGGATAGGGTTAGTTTCAGTTAGTTTAGTGCTATGGTTTGTGTTAGAGGTTGGGTTAGGTTTACTTGTCACGGTC
>NW_027182973.1:130000-182500 GCF_041146395.1 Eulemur rufifrons
GTTGGGCTTAGGTTTAGGGTTAAAGTTTAATGCTAGGGTTAGGGATAGGGTTCAGGGTTAGCTTTAGGGGTTCTGGTTAGGGTTAGGTGTTAGGTTAGTGTCAGAGTTAGGTCTAGTCGTGAGGGTAAGGTTTAGGGTTAGCTTTAAGAGCTAGGGTTAGGTTTAATGGTTAGGATTAGGATTAGGGTTAAGGGTTAGGGTAAGGCTTAGGGGTTAGGGTGAAGGGTTAGGGTCAAGGGTTAGGGTTTTTGTTAGGCATAGCGTTGGGGTTAGAAGTAAGGGTTACTGTCTGCGTTAGGGTTGTAGGTAGGGTTACGGTTAGGGTTAGCGGTTTAGAATTAGGGTTAGGGATTAGGTGTCACAGTGATGACTAGGAGATAGGGTTAGAATTATGGGATAGGGGTTGTTCTCACGAAATGGGTTATGCATTAACGTTAGGATAAGAGGTTAAAGTTAGGCGCACGGTGAGGTTTACGTGTTAAGGGGAGAAATAGGAACAGGGTTGGGTGTTATGTTCAGGGTTAGGGTTATCTGTTAAAGGTATTGTTTATGCTTAGCGCACGGGCCCTGTCTGCATTAGGCGGGCGGGGGGAGTTTAGGGGGCTGGGATTGTACCCGGGAACCCACTCTATCATACTCTGGGTATGGGCCCGTGGGTTTCATGCAGGACACAGTGGTAGAGCCTCCTTTCACGCATGGCATGGGAGGATTGCAGGCTTTCTAAACTCTAAGAAAGCAAGAAGTCTGAGAATGAGATTTAGGGTTGGATTATGGTTAGGGTTAAGGATGAAGTTTAGTGTTAGGGTGAGGGCTTAGGGTTAGGGATTAGGGTTAGGGTTAAAGATTACTCTTAGGTTTAACGGTTACACTTTGGTTTAGGGTTGAGGTTTACGGTTAGGGTTAAGATGAGCGGTTAGGGTTTGGTACAGGGTTAGGGTTAAGTATTAGGTTTAGTGTTGAAGATTAGGATTAGGGTTAGGATTAAAGGTTAGCGTGAGAGTTAATGCTTAGGGTTAAGGTTAAGAGTTAGGGTTTAGGGTTAGGGTTAGGGTTAGGGTTAGTTTTAGTGTTAGAGTTTTGTGCTATGGTTTGTGTTAGCGGTTAGGGTTAGGTTTACTGGTGACGGTTAGGGTTACGTTTAGGGGTTAGCATTAGGGTTAGGGTTAGGGTTAAGGGATAGGATTAGGGTTAAGTGTTGGGCTTAGGGTTAGGGTTTAGTGTTAGGGTTAGCATTAAGGATTAGGGTTAGGGTCAGGGTTAAATGCTTGGGTGCGGGTAATGGTTAGGGTCAGGGTTAAGGTTAACGGATAGGGTTAGTGTTAAGGTTTACGGGTAGGTTTAGGGTTCAGGGTTAGAGTTAGCATTAGGGCTTAAGGTTAGGATTAGGTGGTAGGTTAGATTCAGGGTTAGATCTAGGCGTTAGGGTAAGGGCTAGCGTTAGGGTTAAGAGATAGGGTTAGGTTTAATGCTTAGGATTAGGGTTAGGGTTTGGGGTTAAAGTAAGTGTTAGGGGTTAGGTTTAAGGATCAAAGGTTAGGGTTATTTTTAGCTGTAGTGTTAGGGTTAGGGATAAGGGATCCCATTAGCATTAAGGGTCTTCCTTACTGTAGGATTAAGGGTTAGGCTTAGAGTTAAAGGTTAAGGTTAGGGTCAGTGTTGAGATTTAGAGTGAGGGTTAACAGTTAGGGTAAAGGTTAAGCGTTAGGGTTAGGGATTAGTGTTTAGGGTTAGGGTTAGTGTTAGGGTTAGCGGTTAGGAGTTAGTGTTTTATGAAGGGGTATGGTTAGAATTAGGATTGGGGTTAGAGTTAGGGTGAGGTATAGGGGTTAGGTTTAGGGGTTAGTTTTAGGGTAAAAGGATAGGATTAGGGTTACGGGTTGGGCTTAGGTTTAGGGTTAGAGTTTACTGCTAGGGTTAGGGATAGGGATCAGGGTTAGCTTTAGGAGTTCTGGTTAGGGTTAGGTGTTAGGTTAGTGTCAGGGTTAGGTCTAGTCGTGAGGGTAAGGTTTAGGGTTAGCTTTAAGAGCTAGGTTTAGGGGTTAGGGTTAGGGTTTTAGGGTTATGGTTAGGGTTAAGGGTTAGGGGTTAGGGGTGGGTTAGGGTTAGGGTTAGGGTTAGGGTAGGGTTAGGGTAGGGTTAGGATTAGGGTTAGGGTTGGTTGAGGGTTAGGGTTAGGGTTTAGGGTTAGGGTTAGGGGTTAGGGTTAGGGTTAGGGGTTAGGGTTAGGGTTAGGGGTTAGGGTTAGTGTTGGGGTTGGGGTTAGGGTTAGGTTTTAGGCGTTGGGGTTAGGGTTAGGGTTAGGGGTTAGGGTTAGGGTTAGGGGTTAGTGTTAGGGTTAGGGTAGGGTTAGGGTAAGGGTTAGGGGTTAGGGTTAGGGGTTAGGGTTAGGGTTAGGGTTAGGGGTTAGGGTTAGGGTTTTAGGGTTATGGTTAGGGTTAAGGGTTAGGGGTTAGGGGTGGGTTAGGGTTAGGGTTAGGGTTAGGGTAGGGTTAGGGTAGGGTTAGGATTAGGGTTAGGGTTGGGTGAGGGTTAGGGTTAGGGGTTAGGGTTAGGGTTAGGGGTTTAGGGTTAGGGTTAGGGGTTAGGGTTAGGGTTAGGGGTTAGGGTTAGGGTTGGGGTTGGGGTTAGGGTTAGGTTTTAGGCGTTGGGGTTAGGGTTAGGGTTAGGGGTTAATGTTAGGGTTAGGGGTTAGGGTTAGGGTTAGGGTAGGGTTAGGGTAAGGGTTAGGGGTTAGGGTTAGGGTTAGGGTTAGGGGTTAGGGTTAGGGTTAGGGGTTAGGGGTTAGGGTTAGGGTTAGGAGGTTTAGGGTTAGGGTTAGGGTTAGGGTTAGGGTTAGGGTTAGGGTTAGGGTTAGGTGTTAGGGTTAGGCTTAGGGTTAGGGGTTGGGGGTAGGGGAAGGGTTAGGGTTAGGGGTTAGGTTTAGGGTTAGGGGTTACGGTTAGGGGTTAGGGTTAGGGGTAGTGTTAGGTTTAGGGTTTCGGGTTGGGGTTCGGTTTGGGGTTAGGTTTAGGGGGTAGGGGTATGCGTAGGGGTAGGGGTAGGGTTAGGGTTAGGGGGTTAGGGTTAGGGGTTAGGGTTATGGTTAGGGGTTAGGGTTAGGGTTAGGGTTGGGGTTAGGGATTAGGGTTGGGGTTAGGGTTAGGCTTAGGGTTATGTGTTAGGGTTTGTGTTAGAGGTTAGGGTTAGGTTTACTGTTCCTGTTTAGAGTTACGTTTAGGGGTTAGCATTAGGGTTAGGGTTAGGGTTAAGGGATAGGATTAGGGTTAGGGATAGGGTTAGGGCTTAGGGTTAGGGGATAGGATTAGGGTTAAGTGTTGGGCTTATGGTAGGGTTAAAGTTTAGTGTTAGGGTTAATGTTTAGTGTTATGGTCCAGTTTAAGTGTTAGGGTGAGGGTTAACAGTTAGGATTAGGCTTAGGGGTTAGGGATATAGTGAAGGTTCAGTGTTAGGGTTAGGTTTAGGGTTCAGGGTTAGGGTTAGCTTTAGGGGTTATGGTTAGGGTTAGGTGTTAGGTTAGTGTCAGGGTTAGGTCTAGTCGTGAGGGTAAGGTTTAGGGTTAGCTTTAAGAGCTAGGGTTAGGTTTAATGGTTAGGATTAGGATTACGGTTAAAGGTTAGGGTAATGCTCAGGGGTTAGTGTGAAGGGTGAAGGGTTAGGGCTTTTGTTAGGCATAGCGTTGGGGTTAGAACTAAGGGTTCCTGTCAGTGTTAGGGTTGTAGGCAGCATTACGGTTAGGCTTAGCGGTGGAGAATTAGGGTTAGGGATTAGGTGTTACAGTTATGACTAGGAGATAGGGTTAGAATTATGGGATAGGGGATGTTCTCAGGGAATGGGTTATGCATTAACGTTACGTTAAGAGGTTAAAGTTAGGCTCACGGTGAGGTTTACGTGTTAAGGGGAGAAATAGGAACAGGGTTAGGTGCCATGTTCAGGGTTAGGGTTATCTGTTAAAGGTATCATTTATGCTTAGCGCACGGGCCCTGTTGGCATTAAGCTGGGGGGAGGTTAGGGGGCTGGGATTGTCACCGGGAACCCACTGTATCGGACTCTGGGTATGGGCCCGTGGGTTTCATGCAGGACACAGTGGTAGAGCCTCATTTCACACATGGCATGGGAGGATTGCAGGCTTTCTAAACTCTAAGAAAGCAAGAAGTCTGAGAATTAGATTTAGGGTTAGGATTATGGTTAGGGTTCAGGATGAAGTGTAGTGTTATGGTGAGGGGATAGGGTTACAGATTAGGGTTACGGTTTAAGGTTACTGTTAGGTTTAACGGTTACAGTTCGTTTTGGGGTTGAGGTTTGCGGATAGGGTTAAGATGAGGGGTCAGGTTTTGGTACAGGGTTAGGGTTGTGTTAGGTTTAGGTTTGAAGATTAGGATTAGAGTTAGGATTAAAGGTTAGCATGAGAGTTAACGGTTAAGATTAAGGTTAAGGGTTAGGGTTAGGTTTTAGGTTTAGGGTTAAGGGTTAGGGTTAGTTTTAGGGTTAGAGTTATGTGTTAGGGTTTGTGTTAGAGGTTAGGGTTAGGTTTACTGTTCACGGTTAGGGTTACGTTTAGGGGTTAGCATTAGGTTTAGGGATTAGCTTTAGGGTAAGGGTTAGAGTTAGTGTTGGGCTTTAGGCTCGGGGCTTAGGTTCACGGTCAGGGGTTAGGGTTGGTGGTAGGGCTTAGATTTAGCGGTCAGTTTAAGGGCACAGGACCTGGTTAATCTACGGTGAGAGGGGTGTGGTCGGAGTCACCACAAAAGCACAACATCATTCCCTGGGCCTTGGGACAAAACCTACATGCAGGACTCAGGCAGAGCCTCATCTCACACATGGCATGGCTGTATTGTAGGCTTGCTTCACTCTGGGAATGGAAGTAGTGTGAGAATTAGGGTTAGGTTTGGGGTTAGGGGTTTCGAGTTAGGGGTTAGGTTTCGAGTCAGGGTCAGGTGCTAGGGATTAGTGGTTAGGTTTAGAGTTAGTGTTAGGGGTTAGGTGTTAAGTCTGGGTTGGGGGCCAGGGTTAGGTTTAGGGTTGGGATTAGCGTTAGGGTTAGGGGTTAGGGTTAAGGGATAGGGTTAGGGTTAAGGGTTAGGCTTAGGGTTAGGGTTCAGGGTTAGGGTTAAGGTTTAGGGTTAGAGTCAGGGTTAAGTGTTAGGGTGAGGCTTAACAGTTAGTGTTAGGGTTAGGGGGTTAGGAATAGGGTTAGGGTTAAGGGTTAGGTTTATGGTTCAGGTTTAAGGTTAGGATTAGGGGTTAGGGTTAGTGTTAATTGTAGGTCAGTGTTGGGGTTAGATCTCTAGGCATTAGCGTATAGGTTAGGGTTAGGGTTAAGTAGGGTTATGTTTAATGGTTAGGATTGGGATTAGCGTTAAGGGTTAGGGTTAAGCTTTAGGGGTTATGACTAAGGATCAATGGTTAGGGTTATTTTTAGGCGTAGGGTTAGGGTAAGGGTTTTAGGGTTAGTGTTAGTGTTGTTGGTAGGGTTAAGGTTAGGGTTGGCGTTTCAGAATTAGGGATTAGGTGTTATGGTTATGGCTAGGAGTTAGGGTTAGAATTACGGTATAGGGCTTGTTCTCAGGGTGTCATGCATTATCGTTAAGATAAGGGGTTAAGTTAGGGTTAGGGTGAGGTTTACGTGTTAAGGTGAGCAGTAGGATCAGGGTTAGGTGTTATGTTCTGGGTTAGGGTTATGGGTGTGGGGTAGGGTTTATGCTTAGGGCACGGGCCCTGTATGCACTAGGAGGCGAAGTTAGGGGTCTGTGATGGTCGCTGGGAGCCCACTCTATCGTACGCAGTGTATGGGCCTCTGGGTTTCATGCAGGACACTGTGGCAGAGCGGGCTTTCATGCATGGCTTAGTAGGATTGTAGGCTTTCAAAACTCTGAGAAAGCAAGTCTGAGAATTAGATTTAGGGTTAGGATTACGGTACGGTTTAGGGATGAAGATTAGCGATAGGGTGAGGGCTTAGGGTTAGGGGTTAGGGTTAGGGTTAGGGTTGTTGGTAGGGTTAAGGTTAGGGTTGGCGTTTCAGAATTAGGGATTAGGTGTTATGGTTATGGCTAGGAGTTAGGGTTAGAATTACGGTATAGGGCTTGTTGTCAGGGTGTCATGCATTATCGTTAAGATAAGGGGTTAAGTTAGGGTTAGGGTGAGGTTTACGTGTTAAGGTGAGCAGTAGGATCAGGGTTAGGTGTTATGTTCTGGGTTAGGGTTATGGGTGTGGGGTAGGGTTTATGCTTAGGGCACGGGCCCTGTATGCACTAGGAGGCGAAGTTAGGGGTCTGTGATGGTCGCTGGGAGCCCACTCTATCGTACGCAGTGTATGGGCCTCTGGGTTTCATGCAGGACACTGCGGCAGAGCGGGCTTTCATGCATGGCTTAGTAGGATTGTAGGCTTTCAAAACTCTGAGAAAGCAAGTCTGAGAATTAGATTTAGGGTTAGGATTACGGTACGGTTTAGGGATGAAGATTAGTGATAGGGTGAGGGCTTAGGGTTAGAGGTTAGGGTTAGGGTTAGGGTGTTGGCAGGGTGAAGGTTAGGGCTGGCATTTTAGAATTAGGGATGAGGTGTTACGGTTATGGCTAGGGGTTAGGATTAGAATTATGGGATAGGGCTTCTTCTCAGGGTGTTATGCATTAAGGTTAAGATAAGGGGATAAGTTAGGGTTACGGGGAGGTTTATGTTTTAAGGTGAGCAATAGGATCAGGGTCAGGTGCTAATGTTCAGGGTGAGAGTTACCTGTTAGGGGTAGTGTTTATACTTAGCGTACAGGCCCTGTCTGCACTGGGCGGGGGGCTGGGGTTAGGGGGATGGGATTGTCCCCGGGAACCCACTCTATCATACGCTAGGTATGGGCTCCTGGTTTCATGCAAGAGAGAGCTGCAGAGCCCCCTTTTACTCATGGCATGGGAGGATTTTAGGCTTTCTAAACTCTAAGAAAGCAAGAAGTCCGAGAATTAGATTTAGGGATAGGATTATAATAATGTTTAGGGTTAGGGTTAGTGTTAAGGTGGGGTCTTAGGGTTAGGGGTTAGGGTTAGAGGTTAGTGTTAGGTGTAACAGTTACAGTTAGGTTTATGGTTAAGTTTCAGGGTTAGGGTTAAGGTTTGGGTTTAGCGTTTGGCACAGGGTTAGGCTTCAGTGTTAGCTTTATGGTTAAAGATTAGGATTAGGGTTAGTGAGAGGGTTAATGGTAAGGGTCAAGATTAAGGGTTAGGGTTGGGGTTAGGGTTAGGTTTAGGGTTAGGGCTTAGGGTTAGGGGATAGGATTAGGGTTAAGTGTTGGGCTTATGGTTAGGGTTAAAGTTTAGTGTTAGGGTTAATGTTTAGTGTTATGGTCCAGTTTAAGTGTTAGGGTGAGGGTTAACAGTTAGGATTAGGCTTAGGGGTTAGGGATATAGTGAAGGTTCAGTGTTAGGGTTAGGTTTAGGGTTCAGGGTTAGGGTTAGCTTTAGGGGTTATGGTTAGGGTTAGGTGTTAGGTTAGTGTCAGGGTTAGGTCTAGTCGTGAGGGTAAGGTTTAGGGTTAGCTTTAAGAGCTAGGGTTAGGTTTAATGGTTAGGATTAGGATTACGGTTAAAGGTTAGGGTAATGCTCAGGGGTTAGTGTGAAGGGTGAAGGGTTAGGGCTTTTGTTAGGCATAGCGTTGGGGTTAGAACTAAGGGTTCCTGTCAGTGTTAGGGTTGTAGGCAGCGTTACGGTTAGGCTTAGCGGTGGAGAATTAGGGTTAGGGATTAGGTGTTACAGTTATGACTAGGAGATAGGGTTAGAATTATGGGATAGGGGATGTTCTCAGGGAATGGGTTATGCATTAACGTTACGTTAAGAGGTTAAAGTTAGGCTCACGGTGAGGTTTACGTGTTAAGGGGAGAAATAGGAACAGGGTTAGGTGCCATGTTCAGGGTTAGGGTTATCTGTTAAAGGTATCATTTATGCTTAGCGCACGGGCCCTGTCGGCATTAGGCTGGGGGGAGGTTAGGGGGCTGGGATTGTCACCGGGAACAAACTGTATCAGACTCTGGGTATGGGCCCGTGGATTTCATGCAGGACACAGTGGTAGAGCCTCCTTTCACACATGGCACGGGAGGATTGCAGGCTTTCTAAACTCTAAGAAAGCAAGAAGTCTGAGAATTAGATTTAGGGTTAGGATTATGGTTAGGGTTCAGGATGAAGTGTAGTGTTATGGTGAGGGGATAGGGTTACAGATTAGGGTTACGGTTTAAGGTTACTGTTAGGTTTAACGGTTACAGTTCGTTTTGGGGTTGAGGTTTGCGGATAGGGTTAAGATGAGGGGTCAGGGTTTGGTACAGGGTTAGGGTTGTGTTCGGTTTAGGGTTGAAGATTAGGATTAGGGTTAGGATTAAAGGTTAGCATGAGAGTTAACGGTTAAGATTAAGGTTAAGGGTTAGGGTTAGGTTTTAGGTTTAGGGTTAAGGGTTAGGGTTAGTTTTAGGGTTAGAGTTATGTGTTAGGGTTTGTGTTAGAGGTTAGGGTTAGGTTTACTGTTCGTGGTTAGAGTTACGTTTAGGGGTTAGCATTAGGGTTAGGGATTAGGTTTAGGGTAAGTGTTTAGAGTTAGTGTTGGGCTTTAGGCTCGGGGCTTAGGTTCAGGGTCAGAGGTTAGGGTTGGTGGTAGGGCTTAGATTTAGCGGTCAGTTTAAGGGCACAGGACCTGGTTAATCTACGGTGAGAGGGTTGTGGTCGGAGTCACCACAAAAGCACAACATCATTCCCTGGGCCTTGGGACAAAACCTACATGCAGGACTCAGGCAGAGCCTCATCTCACACATGGCATGGCTGTATTGTAGGCTTGCTTCACTCTGGGAATGGAAGTAGTGTGAGAATTAGGGTTAGGTTTGGGGTTAGGGGTTTCGAATTAGGGGTTATGTTTCGAGTCAGGGTCAGGTGCTAGGGATTAGTGGTTAGGTTTAGAGTTAGTGTTAGGGGTTAGGTGTTAAGTCTGGGTTGGGGGCCAGGGTTAGGTTTAGGGTTGGGGTTAGCGTTAGGGTTAGGCGTTAGGGTTAAGGGATAGGGTTAGGGTTAAGGGTTAGGCTTAGGGTTAGGGTTCAGGGTTAGGGTTAAGGTTTAGGTTTAGAGTCAGGGTTAAGGGTTAGGGTGAGGCTTAACAGTTAGTGTTAGGGTTAGGGGGTTAGGAATAGGGTTAGGGTTAAGGGTTAGGTTTATGGTTCAGGTTTAAGTTTAGGATTAGGGGTTAGGGTTAGTGTTAACTGTAGGTCAGTGTTGGGGTTAGATCTCTAGGCTTTAGCGTATAGGTTAGGGTTAGGGTTAAGTAGGGTTATGTTTAATGGTTAGGATTGGGATTAGCGTTAAGGGTTAGGGTTAAGCTTTAGGGGTTATGACTAAGGATCAATGGTTAGGGTTATTTTTAGGCGTAGGGTTAGGGTAAGGGTTTTAGGGTTAGTGTTAGTGTTGTTGGTAGGGTTAAGGTTAGGGTTGGCGTTTCAGAATTAGGGATTAGGTGTTATGGTTATGGCTAGGAGTTAGGGTTAGAATTATGGTATAGGGCTTGTTCTCAGGGTGTCATGCATTATCGTTAAGATAAAGGGTTAAGTTAGGGTTAGGGTGAGGTTTACGTGTTAATGTGAGCAGTAGGATCAGGGTTAGGTGTTATGTTCTGGGTTAGGGTTATGGGTGTGGGGTAGGGTTTTTGCTTAGGGCACGGGCCCTGTATGCACTAGGAGGCGAAGTTAGGGGTCTGTGATGGTCGCTGGGAGCCCACTCTATCGTACACAGTGTATGGGCCTCTGGGTTTCATGCAGGACACTGTGGCAGAGCGGGCTTTCATGCATGGCTTAGTAGGATTGTAGGCTTTCAAAACTCTGCGAAAGCAAGTCTGAGAATTAGATTTAGGGTTAGGATTACGGTACGGTTTAGGGATGAAGATTAGCGATAGGGTGAGGGCTTAGGGTTAGGGGTTAGGGTTAGGGTTAGGGTTGTTGGCAGGGTGAAGGTTAGGGCTGGCATTTTAGAATTAGGGATGAGGTGTTACGGTTATGGCTAGGGGTTAGGATTAGAATTATGGGATAGGGCTTCTTCTCAGGGTGTTATGCATTAAGGTTAAGATAAGGGGATAAGTTAGGGTTACGGGGAGGTTTATGTTTTAAGGTGAGCAATAGGATCAGGGTCAGGTGCTATGTTCAGGGTGAGGGTTATCTGTTAGGGGTAGTGTTTATACTTAGCGTACAGGCCCTGTCTGCACTGGGCGGGGGACTGGGGTTAGGGGGATGGGATTGTCCCCGGGAACCCACTCTATCATACGCTAGGTATGGGCTCCTGGTTTCATGCAAGAGAGAGCTGCAGAGCCCTCTTTTACTCATGGCATGGGAGGATTTTAGGCTTTCTAAACTCTAAGAAAGCAAGAAGTCCGAGAATTAGATTTGGGGTAGGATTATGATAATGTTTAGGGTTAGGGTTAGTGTTAAGGTGGGGTCTTAGGGTTAGGGGTTAGGGTTAGAGGTTAGTGTTAGGTGTAACAGTTACAGTTAGGTTTATGGTTAAGTTTCAGGGTTAGGGTTAAGGTTTGGGTTTAGCGTTTGGCACAGGGTTAGGCTTCAGTGTTAGCTTTATGGTTAAAGATTAGGATTAGGGTTAGTGTGAGGGTTAATGGTAAGGGTCAAGATTAAGGGTTAGGGTTGGGGTTAGGGTTAGGTTTAGGGTTAGGGCTTAGGGTTAGGGGATAGGATTAGGGTTAAGTGTTGGGCTTATGTTTAGGGTTAAAGTTTAGTGTTAGGGTTAATGTTTAGTGTTATGGTCCAGTTTAAGTGTTAGGGTGAGGATTAACAGTTAGGATTAGGCTTAGGGGTTAGGGATATAGTGAAGGTTCAGTGTTAGTGTTAGGTTTAGGGTTCAGGGTTAGGGTTAGCTTTAGGGGTTATGGTTAGGGTTAGGTGTTAGGTTAGTGTCAGGGTTAGGTCTAGTCGTGAGGGTAAGGTTTAGGGTTAGCTTTAAGAGCTAGGGTTAGGTTTAATGGTTAGGATTAGGATTACGGTTAAAGCTTAGGGTAATGCTCAGGGGTTAGGGTGAAGGGTGAAGGGTTAGGGCTTTTGTTAGGCATAGCGTTGGGGTTAGAACTAAGGGTTCCTGACAGTGTTAGGGTTGCAGGCAGCGTTACGGTTAGGCTTAGCGGTGGAGAATTAGGGTTATGGATTAGGTGTTACAGTTATGACTAGGAGATAGGGTTAGAATTATGGGATAGGGGATGTTCTCAGGGAATGGGTTATGCATTAACATTACGTTAGGAGGTTAAAGTTAGGCTCACGGTGAGGTTTACGTGTTAAGGGGAGAAATAGGAACAGGGTTAGGTGCCATGTTCAGGGTTAGGGTTATCTGTTAAAGGTATCATTTATGCTTAGCGCACGGGCCCTGTCGGCATTAGGCTGGGGGGAGGTTAGGGGGCTGGGATTGTCACCGGGAACCCACTGTAT
The DNA here is from genome assembly GCF_041146395.1 of Eulemur rufifrons. Lineage (NCBI taxonomy): Eukaryota > Metazoa > Chordata > Mammalia > Primates > Lemuridae > Eulemur > Eulemur rufifrons. Next base: position 141,433 of record NW_027182973.1, read on the forward strand.
CGGACTCTGGGTATGGGCCCGTGGGTTTCATGCAGGACACAGTGGTAGAGCCTCCTTTCACACATGGCACGGGAGGATTGCAGGCTTTCTAAACTCTAAGAAAGCAAGAAGTCTGAGAATTAGATTTAGGGTTAGGATTATGGTTAGGGGTCAGGATGAAGTGTAGTGTTATGGTGAGGGGATAGGGTTACAGATTAGGGTTACGGTTTAAGGTTACTGTTAGGTTTAACGGTTACAGTTCGTTTTGGGGTTGAGGTTTGCGGATAGGGTTAAAATGAGGGGTCAGGGTTTGGTACAGGGTTAGGGTTGTGTTCGGTTTAGGGTTGAAGATTAGGATTAGGGTTAGGATTAAAGGTTAGCATGAGAGTTAACGGTTAAGATTAAGGTTAAGGGTTAGGGTTAGGTTTTAGGTTTAGGGTTAAGGGTTAGGGTTAGTTTTAGGGTTAGAGTTATGTGTTAGGGTTTGTGTTAGAGGTTAGGGTTAGGTTTACTGTTCGTGGTTAGAGTTACGTTTAGGGGTTAGCATTAGGGTTAGGGATTAGGTTTAGGGTAAGTGTTTAGAGTTAGTGTTGGGCTTTAGGCTCGGGGCTTAGGTTCAGGGTCAGGGGTTAGGATTGGTGGTAGGGCTTAGATTTAGCGGTCAGTTTAAGGGCACAGGACCTGGTTAATCTACGGTGAGAGGGGTGTGGTCGGAGTCACCACAAAAGCACAACATCATTCCCTGGGCCTTGGGACAAAACCTACATGCAGGACTCAGGCAGAGCCTCATCTCACACATGGCATGGCTGTATTGTAGGCTTGCTTCACTCTGGGAATGGAAGTAGTGTGAGAATTAGGGTTAGGTTTGGGGTTAGGGGTTTCGAGTTAGGGGTTAGGTTTCGAGTCAGGGTCAGGTGCTAGGGATTAGTGGTTAGGTTTAGAGTTAGTGTTAGGGTTTAGGTGTTAAGTCTGGGTTGGGGGCCAGGGTTAGGTTTAGGGTTGGGGTTAGCGTTAGGGTTAGGGGTTAGGGTTAAGGGATAGGGTTAGGGTTAAGGGTTAGGCTTAGGGTTAGGGTTCAGGGTTAGGGTTAAGGTTTAGGGTTAGAGTCAGGGTTAAGGGTTAGGGTGAGGCTTAACAGTTAGGGTTAGGGTTAGGGGGTTAGGAATAGGTTTAGGGTTAAGGGTTAGGTTTATGGTTCAGGTTTAAGGTTAGGATTAGGGGTTAGGGTTAGTGTTAACTGTAGGTCAGTGTTGGGGTTAGATCTCTAGGCATTAGCGTATAGGTTAGGGTTAGGGTTAAGTAGGGTTATGTTTAATGGTTAGGATTGGGATTAGCGTTAAGGGTTAGGGTTAAGCTTTAGGGGTTATGACTAAGGATCAATGGTTAGGGTTATTTTTAGGCGTAGGGTTAGGGTAAGGGTTTTAGGGTTAGTGTTAGTGTTGTTGGTAGGGTTAAGGTTAGGGTTGGCGTTTCAGAATTAGGGATTAGGTGTTATGGTTATGGCTAGGAGTTAGGGTTAGAATTACGGTATAGGGCTTGTTGTCAGGGTGTCATGCATTATCGTTAAGATAAGGGGTTAAGTTAGGGTTAGGGTGAGGTTTACGTGTTAAGGTGAGCAGTAGGATCAGGGTTAGGTGTTATGTTCTGGGTTAGGGTTATGGGTGTGGGGTAGGGTTTATGCTTAGGGCACGGGCCCTGTATGCACTAGGAGGCGAAGTTAGGGGTCTGTGATGGTCGCTGGGAGCCCACTCTATAGTACGCAGTGTATGGGCCTCTGGGTTTCATGCAGGACACTGCGGCAGAGCGGGCTTTCATGCATGGCTTAGTAGGATTGTAGGCTTTCAAAACTCTGAGAAAGCAAGTCTGAGAATTAGATTTAGGGTTAGGATTACGGTACGGTTTAGGGATGAAGATTAGTGATAGGGTGAGGGCTTAGGGTTAGAGGTTAGGGTTAGGGTTAGGGTTGTTGGCAGGGTGAAGGTTAGGGCTGGCATTTTAGAATTAGGGATGAGGTGTTACGGTTATGGCTAGGGGTTAGGATTAGAATTATGGGATAGGGCTTCTTCTCAGGGTGTTATGCATTAAGGTTAAGATAAGGGGATAAGTTAGGGTTACGGGGAGGTTTATGTTTTAAGGTGAGCAATAGGATCAGGGTCAGGTGCTATGTTCAGGGTGAGGGTTATCTGTTAGGGGTAGTGTTTATACTTAGCGTACAGGCCCTGTCTGCACTGGGCGGGGGGCTGGGGTTAGGGGGATGGGATTGTCCCCGGGAACCCACTCTATCATACGCTAGGTATGGGCTCCTGGTTTCATGCAAGAGAGAGCTGCAGAGCCCCCTTTTACTCATGGCATGGGAGGATTTTAGGCTTTCTAAACTCTAAGAAAGCAAGAAGTCCCAGAATTAGATTTAGGGGTAGGATTATGATAATGTTTAGGGTTAGGGTTAGTGTTAAGGTGGGGTCTTAGGGTTAGGGGTTAGGGTTAGAGGTTAGTGTTAGGTGTAACAGTTACAGTTAGGTTTATGGTTAAGTTTCAGGGTTAGGGTTAAGGTTTGGGTTTAGCGTTTGGCACAGGGTTAGGCTTCAGTGTTAGCTTTATGGTTAAAGATTAGGATTAGGGTTAGTGTGAGGGTTAATGGTAAGGGTCAAGATTAAGGCTTAGGGTTGGGGTTAGGGTTAGGTTTAGGGTTAGGGCTTAGGGTTAGGCTTAGGGTTAAGGGATAGGATTAGGGTTAAGTGTTGGGCTTATGGTTAGGGTTAAAGTTTAGTGTTAGGGTTAATGTTTAGTGTTATGGTCCAGTTTAAGTGTTAGGGTGAGGGTTAACAGTTAGGATTAGGCTTAGGGGTTAGGGATATAATGAAGGTTCAGTGTTAGAGTTAGGTTTAGGGTTCAGGGTTAGGGTTAGCTTTAAGGGTTATGGTTAGGGTTAGGTGTTAGGTTAGTGTCAGGGTTAGGTCTAGTCGTGAGGGTAAGGTTTAGGGTTAGCTTTAAGAGCTAGGGTTAGGTTTAATGGTTAGGAATAGGATTACGGTTAAAGGTTAGGGTAATGCTTAGGGGTTAGGGTGAAGGGTGAAGGGTTAGGGCTTTTGTTAGGCATAGCGTTGGGGTTAGAACTAAGGGTTCCTGTCAGTGTTAGGGTTGTAGGCAGCGTTACGGTTAGGCTTAGCGGTGGAGAATTAGGGTTAGGGATTAGGTGTTACAGTTATGACTAGGAGATAGGGTTAGAATTATGGGATAGGGGATGTTCTCAGGGAATGGGTTATGCATTAACGTTACGTTAAGAGGTTAAAGTTAGGCTCACGGTGAGGTTTACGTGTTAAGGGGAGAAATAGGAACAGGGTTAGGTGCCATGTTCAGGGTTAGGGTTATCTGTTAAAGGTATCATTTATGCTTAGCACACGGGCCCTGTCGGCATTAGGCTGGGGGGAGGTTAGGGGGCTGGGATTGTCACCGGGAACCCACTGTATCGGACTCTGGGTATGGGCCCGTGGATTTCATGCAGGACACAGTGGTAGAGCCTCCTTTCACACATGGCATGGGAGGATTGCAGGCTTTCTAAACTCTAAGAAAGCAAGAAGTCTGAGAATTACATTTAGGGTTAGGATTATGGTTAGCGTTCAGGATGAAGTGTAGTGTTATGGTGAGGGGATAGGGTTACAGATTAGGGTTACAGTTTAAGGTTACTGTTAGGTTTAACGGTTACAGTTCGTTTTGGGGTTGAGGGTTGCGGATAGGGTTAAGATGAGGGGTCAGGGTTTGGTACAGGGTTAGGGTTGTGTTAGGTTTAGGGTTGAAGATTAGGATTAGGGTTAGGATTAAAGGTTAGCATGAGAGTTAACGGTTAAGATTAAGGTTAAGGGTTAGGGTTAGGTTTTAGGTTTAGGGTTAAGGGTTAGGGTTAGGGTTAGGTTTAGGGTTCGGGGTTAGGGTTAGCATTAGCGGTTAGGGTTAGGGTTAGGGGTTAGGGTTACAGTTAGGGTTAGGTCTAGGCATTATGGTAATGGTTCGTGTTAGGGTTAAGAATTAGGGTTAGGTTTAATTGTTAGGATTATGATCAGGGTAATGGTTAGGGTTAGGGTTAGCGGTTAGAGTTAGGGTTAGTGTTAGGGTTGTTTGTAGGGTGAAGGTAATGTTTAGCAGTTTAGAATTAAGGTTAGGGATTAAGTGTTACGGTTATGCTAGGAGTTAGGCTTAGAATTAAGGGATAGGGTTTGTTCTTAGGGTAAGTGTTATGCAATAACATTAGGATAGGGGTTAAAGTTAGGGTTACAGTGAGGTTTACGTGTTAAGGTGAACAATAACATCAGGGTTAGGTGTTATGTTCAGGGTTAGGGTTATGGGTGAGGTGCAGGGTTTTTGCTTAGGGCATGGGCCCTGTCAGCACTAGCAGGGGGAGTTAGGGGGCTGTGATTGTCCCCGGGAACCCACTCTATTGTGCACAGAGTATGGGCTCCTGGGTTTCATGCAGGACACTGTGGCAGAGCCAGCTTTCACACATGGCTTTGGAGAATTGTAGGCTTTTAAAACTCTGAGATAGCAAGAAGTCTGAGAATTAGATTTAGGGTTAGGATTATGGTTAGGGTTAGGGATGAAGATTAGTCAGGGAGAGGGCTTAGGGTTAGGGCTTAAGCTTCGAGTGAGGATTAGGGGTTAGGGAGTAGGTGTTGGGTTTAGTGATAGGGTTAGGGCTTAGGGGTTAGGGTTGGGTTAGGGGCTAGGGTTAGATTTAGAGTGGGGTTAGGGTTAGCGTTATGGGTTAGAGTTAGGGTTAAGGGATAGGATAAGGGTTAAGCGTTAAGGCTTAGGGTTAGCGTTAAGTGTTAGGTTTAGTTTTAAGGGTTAGGGTTACAGTTCGAGTTAAGGGTTAGTGTGGGGTTAACGGTTAGGGCTAGGGTTATGGGTTAAGGATAGAGTTAGGTTTAAGGCTTAGGATTAGGGTTCAGTGTTAGGGTTAGCATTAGGGATTAGGGTTAGGGTTAGGGGTTACGTTTACTCTTAGGGTTAGGTCTAGGCATTAGGGTACGTGTTAGTGTTAGGCTTAAGAGTTAGGGTTAGGTTTAATTGTTAGGATTAGGATCAGGGTTAAGGGTTAGGGTTAAGTGTCAAGTGTTACGGTTATTTTTAGGTGTACGGTTAGGGTTAGCGGTTAGGGTTAGGGTTAGTTTGTAGGGATAAGGTAATGTTTAGCAGTTTTGAATTAGCCTTAGGGATTAGGTGTTACAATTGTGGCTAGGAGTTAGGGTTAGAATTAAGGGATAGGGGTTGTTCTTAGGGTAAGTCTTATGCATTAACGTTAGGATAACAGGTTCAAGTTAGAGTTATGGTGAGGTTGATGTGTTAAGGTGAGCAATAGTATCAGGGTGAGCTGTGATGTTCAGGGTTAGGGTTATGGGTGAGGGGTAGTGTTTATGCTTATATCACGAGCCCTCTCTGCTCTAGGAGGGGGCTTAGAGGGCTGGGATAGATGCCAGAAGCCACTCTATCATACACTGGGTATGGGCCCCTTGGTTTCATGCCAGACACAGTGGCCAAGCCTCCTTCTACACATGGCATGGGAGGATTGTAGGCTTTGTAAACTCTGAGAAAGCAAGAAGTCTGAGAATTAAATTTAGGGCTAGGATTAGGGTTAGGGTTAGCAATATAGGTTACTGTTATGGTGAGGGCTTAGGGTTAGGGGTTTCAGTTAGGGTCAGGGTTAAAGGTTAGTGTTAGGTTTAACAGTTACAGTTAGGTTTAGGGTTAAGCTTTAAGGTTTAAGCTTAGGGTTAAGATTAGGGGTTAGGTTTTGGTACAGGGTAAGGGTTAAGTGCTAGGTTTAGGCTCAAAGATTAGGATTAGGGTTAGGGTTAAGGTTTAGTGTGAGGGTTAACAGTTAGGGTTAAGGTTAAGTGTTAGGTTTATGGGTTAGGGTTAGGGTTAAGTGTTCATGTTAGGTTTAGGATTAGAGTTAAGTGTTATGGTTAGGGTTAGGGGTTTGGGTTAGGTTTAGGGTTCATGGTTAAGGTTACATTTAGGGGTTAGGTTTAGGGTAAGCGTTTAGTGTTAGTGTTGGGCATTAGGGTCAGGGCTTAGGTAGGGTTAGGGGTTAGGGTCAGTGTTTGGGCTTTGATTTGGCGGTTAGTTTAAGGGTACAGGACCTGTGTAATCTATGGTGAGAAGGGTGCAGAATGTTTCCATGCGACACTACACCATCGGATCCTGGGCCTTTAGCCCAGACCTACTTGCAGGACTCATGCGGAAACTCTACTCACGCATTGCATGGTTGTATTTTAGGCTTGGTTAACTCTGAGAATGGAAGTAGTGTGAGAAATAGGGTTATGGTTAGGGTTAAGGGTTTGGTGTTAGGGGTTAGGGTTCAAGTGAGGTTTAGTGGTTAGGGACTAGGATTTAGGGTTAGTGTTAGGGTTAGGGGTTAGTTTTGCGTTAGGGGCTAGGGTTAGATTTATGGTTGGGGTTAGTGTTAGGGTTAGGATTAGGCATCAGGGTTAGTGTTAGGGTTAAAGGATAGGATTGGCGTTAAGTGTTTAGGCTTAGGGTTTGTGTTAAGTGTTAGGGTTGGGGTTTAGGCTTAGGGTTACGGTTTGAGTTAAGCTCTAGGGTGAGGGTTAAAGATTAGGCTTAGGATTATTGGTTAGGGATAGAGTTATGTTTAAGGGTTAGGGATAGGGTTAGGTTTAGGGTTCAGTGTTAGGGTTAGCATTAGGGGTTAGGGTTAGGGTTAGGGGTTAGGCGTAGTGATGTATTAAGGGCTATGGTTAGAATTAGGATTGGGGTTAGTGTTAGGTTTAGGGTTAGGGGTTAGGTTTAGGGTTAAGGGATAGGATTATGGTTAAGGGTTGGGCGTAGCTTTAGGGTTAAGATTTAGTGTTAGGGTCCGGTTTAAGGGTTAGGGTGAGGGTTAACGGTTAGGGTTAGGGTTGGGGTTAGGGTTTAGGGATATAGTTAGTATTAAGTGTTAGAGTTAGGTTTAGGGTTCAGGGTTAGGGTTAGCTTTAGGGGTTATGATTAGGGTTAGGTGTTAGTTTAGTGTTAGTGTTAGGTCTAGGCGTCAGGGTAAGGTTTAGGGTTAGGGTTAAGAGCTAAGGTTGGGTTTAGTGGTTAGGATTAGGGTTAGGGTTAGGAGTTAGGGTAAAGGGTCAAGGGTTAGCATTATTTTTAGCCATAGCTTTGGCGTTAGGAGTAAGGTTTAGGTTCAGTGTTAGGGTAACAGTAGGTTACCGTAACAGTAACTACGTAGGGTAACAGTTAGTGTTAGTGGTTTAGAATTAGGGTTAGGGATTAGTTGTCACAGTTATGACTAGGAGATAGGGTTAGAATTATGGGATAGGGGTTAATCTCAGGGTAAGTGTTATGCATTAACGTTAGGATAAGAGGTTAAAGTTCAGGTTACGGTGAGGTTTACATTCTAAGGTGAGCAATAGAATCAGGGTTAAATGTTATTTTCAGGGTTAGAGTTTTGGGTGAGGTGTAGAGTTTATGCTTAGGGCACGGGCCTTGTCTGCATTAGGCGGGGGGGGGGGTTAGGGGGCTGGGATTGTCACCAGGAACCCACTCTATCGTACTCTGGTTATGGGCCCCAGCGGTTCATTCAGGACACAGTGGAAGAGCCTCCTTTCACGCATGGCATGGGAGGATTGTAGGCTTTCTAAACTCTAAGAAAGCAAGAAGACTGAGAATTAGATTTAGGGTTAGGGTTAGGGTTCGGGTTAAGGATCAAGGTTAGTATTAGGGTGAAGGCTTAGAGTTAGGGGTTACGGGTAGCGTTACAGGTTACTCTTAGTTTTAACCGTTACAGTTAGGTTCAGGGTTAAGGTTTATGGTTAGGTTTAAGGTTAGGGTTTAGGGTTTGGTACAGGATTAGGGTTAAATATTAGGTTTAGGGTTAAAGATTACGATTAAGGTTAGGTTTAAAGGTTAGTGTGAGGGTTAACAGTCAGGGTTAAAGTTAAGAGTTAGGGTTAGGGTTAGTGTTAGGATTAAGGGTTCATGTTAGGTTTAGGGTTAGAGTTAAGTGCTATGGTTAGCGCTCGAGGTTAGGGTTAGGTTTAGGGTTCACAGTTAGGGTTACGTTTAGAGGTTAGCATTAGGGTTAGGGATTAGCTTTAGGGTAAGAGTTTAGAGTTAGTGTTGGGCTTTAGGCTCAGGGCTTAGGTTTAGGGTCAGAGGTTAGGGTTGATGTTAGGGCTTAGATTTAGTGGTTAGTTTAAGGGCACAGGACCTGTTTATTCTACAGTGAGAGGGGTTAGGGTTAGGGTTAGGGTTGTCGTAGGGGTTAAGGTTAGATTTAACCTTGGGGTTAGTGTTAGGGTTAGGATTAGGGGGTTAGTGTTAGGGTTAGGGGTTAAAAACACCTACAGCCAGCCCTAACCCGATTTCTGACACTTCTTCCATTCTCAGAGTTAACCAAGCCTACAATACAGCCATGTCATGCGTGAGAAGAGGCTCCACCTGAGTCCTGTATGTAGGTCTTGGCCCAAGGCCCAGCGTACGGTGGTGTTGTGTCGCAGCGACCCTGTGCACCACTCTCACCATAGATTAAACAGGTCCTGTGCCCTTAAACTAACCGCTAAATCTCAGCCCTAACACTAATCCTAACCCCTAACCCTAAAAGTTATCCTTAACCCTACTGTTAACACTCAAACTAACCCTTAACTCTAACCCTTGTCATGATCTTTAACCCTAACCCTAACACTTAACCCTAACCCTGTACCAAACCATAACCCCTAAGCTTAACCCTAACCCTAAACCTAAACCCTAAGTCTAACTGTAACTGTTAAACCTAACAGTAACTTTTAACCCTAAAACTAACCGTATCCCCTTACCCGAAGCCCTCACCCTAAGATTAAACTTCATCCCTAACCATAACGATAATCCTAACCTTAAATCTAATTCTCAGACTTCTTACTTTCTTAGAGATTTGAAAGCTTACAAACCTCCTTTACCATGCGTGAAATCAGGCTCTGCCAGAGTGTCCTACAAGAAACCCATGGGCCCATACCCTGCATACGATAGAGTGGGTTTCTGGTGACAATCGCATCCCCCTCAATCCCACTCCTAGGGCAGACAGGGCCCATACCCTAAGCAAAACCCTACCCCTCACTCATAATTCTAACCCTGATCCTATTGCTCACCTTAACACATAAACCTCACCGTAAACCTAACTTTAACCACTTATCCTAACATTAATGCATAACACTTATGCTAAGAACAACCCCTATCACTTAATTCTAACCCTAACTCCTAGCCATAACAGTAACCCCTAATCCCTAACCCTAATTCTAACCACTAAACATTACCTTAACCCTACAAACAACCCTAATACTAACCCTAACCTTAAACGCTAACCCTAACCTTATCCCTAAACATAACCTTAAAAGTTTACCCTAAACCCTAACCCTATCCCCTAACCCTAAGCCTAACCCTTAATTCTGATCCTAATCCTAACAATTAAACCTAACCCTAACCCTTAACCCTAACACCAACCCTTACCTTAATGCCGAGACCTAATCTTAGCAGTAAAGCTACCTCTAACCCTAACCCTAGACCTTAAACCTAACACTATCCCTAACTTATAACCCTAACCCTAACTGTTAACCCTCACCCTAACCCTTAACTCGGACCATAACCCTAACCCTTAACCCTAACCCTATCCCTTAATGCTAACCCTAAGCCTTAACCCTTAACCCTAATCCTATCCCTTAACCCTAACCCTAACCCCTAACCCTAACCCTAACCCTAACCCCAACCCTAAATCTATCTCTAGTCCCTAACCCAACCCTAACCGTTAACCCCTAATGCTAACATTAACCCTAACCCCTAATCCCTAACACCTAACCCTCACGCGAACACTAACCCCTAACCCCAAACACCTAACCCTAATCATAACCATAATTCTCACACTTCCTCCATTCTCAGAGTTAGCCAAGCCTACAATAAAACCATGCCATGCGTGAGAAGAGGCTCTGCCTGAGACCTGCATGTAGGTCTGGGCCCAAGGCCTAGGGTACGATCGTGTGGTGTGGCGATGACCCATTCTGCACACTTCTCACCATAGATTACACAGGTCCTGTGCCCTTAAAATAACCTCTAAATCTAAGCCCTAACGCTAACTCTAACACTAACCCTTAACCCTAAACTTAAGCCCTGACCCTAACGCCCAACACTAACATTAAACCCTTACCCTAATCCTTACCCATAACCCTAATGCCTAAACGTAACCCTAACGATGAACCCTAAACCTAACCCTAACCCCAAACCCTAACCATAACACTTAACTCTAACCCTAAACCTAACACGAACACTTAAATCTAAACCACTAACCCTAACACTTAACCTTAACCCTAACCGTTAACTCTCACACTAACCCTTAAACCTAACCCTAATCGTAATCTTTAACCCTAAACCTAACAGTTAACCCTTACCCTGTACCAAAACCTAACCCCTAACCTTAACCTTAACCCTAACACTTGACCCTAAAGCTAACTGTAACCATTAAACCTAACACTAACCTTTAACCCTGACCGTAACTCTAACCCCTAACCCTAAGCCCTCACCCTAATGCTAAACTTTATCCTTAACACTAACCATAATCCTATCCCTAAATCTAATTCTCAGACTTCTTGCTTTCTCAGAGTTTAGAAAGCCTACAATCCTCCCATGCCATGCGTGAAAAGAGGCTCTGCCACTGTGTCCTGCATGAAACCCAGGGACCCATACCCAGTGTACGATAGAGAAAGTTCTCAGCCACAATCCTAGACCCCTAATCCTCCCGCCTAGTGCAGACAGGGCCCGTGCCCTAAGCATAAAAAGTACGCCTAACATATAACCCTAACCTTGAACGTAACACCTAACCCTGATCCTACTGCTCACCTTATCATGTAGACCACACTGTAACCCTAACTTTAACCGCATCTCCTAAAGTTAATGCATAACACTTACACTGAGAACAACGCCTATCCCATAATTCTAACCCTAAATCTTAGCCATAACCATAAAACCTAATCCCTAACCCTAATTCTAAACTGCTAACCCTAACCTTAACACTACCAACAACCCTAACACTAACCCTAACCCTAACCCTCACCCCTAATCCTACCCTATGCCTAAAAGTAACCCTAACTCCTAACCCTTATCCCTAACCAAAAGCCCTGTCCCTAACCATAAGACTTAAGTCTCACCCTTATACCCTAACCCTAATACGAATCCTTAAGCCTAACCCCCAATCCTAACAATTAACCTTAACCCTAACTGTTAACGCTCACCCTAACCCTTAAATCAGACCAAAACCCTAACATTTAACCCTAACCCTAATCCCTAATGCTAACCCTAAGCCTTAACCCTTTACCCTAATCCTATCCCTTAAGCCTAACCCTAACCCTAATTCCTAACCCTAACCATAATCCCTAACCCTAACCCTAACACTAACCCTAACTCTGAATCTAACCCTAGCCCCTAAACCAACACTAACCCCTAACCCCTAACCCTAACACTAACACTAACTCCTAATTTCTAACCCCTGAACCACACTCGAACCCTAACCCCTAACCCCAAACAATTAACCATAACCATAACCCTAATTCTCACACTTCCTCCATTTTCAGAGTTCACCAAGCCTACAATAGAGCCATGCCATGAGTGAGAAGAGGCTCCGCCTGAGTCCTGCATGTAGGTCTGGGCCCAAGGCCCAGGTACGATGGTGTGGTGTCAAGGGGACCAATTCTGCACCCTTCTCACCATAGATTAAACAGGTCCTGTGCCCTTAAACTAACCGCTAAATCTAAGCCCCAACACTAAACCTAAACGCTAACCCTAAACCTAAGCCCTTATCCTAATGCCCAACACTAACACCAAACACTCACCCTAAACCTAACCCGTAACCCTAACCCCTAAACGTAACCCTAACCATGCACCCTATATCTAACCCTAACCCCTAACCCTAACCATAACACTTAACTCTAACCCTAAACTAACATAAACCCTTAACACTAAACCTAATCCCTAACCCTCATGCTTAACCCTAACCGTTAATCCTCACACTTACCTTTAAACCTAACCCTAATTGTAATCTTTAACTCTAAACTTAACACTTAAACCTTAACCTGTACCAAAACCTATCCCCTAAACTGAACCCTAACACTAAACCTTAACGCTAAACCTAACTGTAACTGTTAAACCTAACACTGACCTTTAACTCTGACCCTAAACCTAACCCCTAACCCTAAGGCATCACCTTAACACTAAACTTCATCCCTAATTCTAACCATAATCCTAACCCTAAATCTAATTCTCAGACTTTTTCTTTCTCAGAGTTTAGAAAGCCTATAATCCTCCCACGCCATGTGTGAAAGGAGGCCCTGCCACTGTGTCCAGGGGCCAATACCCAGCATACGATAGAGTGATTTCCCGGCGAATATGCTAGCCCCCTAACCTCTCCGCCTAGTGCAGACAAGGCACGTGCCCTAAGCATAAACACAACCCCTAACCAATAACCCTAACCATAACTGTTAACTCTCACCCTAACATTTAACCCTGACACTAACCCTAACCCGTAAACCTATCCCTAAACCTTTACCCAAAGCCTAAGCCTTAACTCTAACACTATCATTTAACCCTAGCCCTAACCCCTAAATGTTACACTAACCATGAACCCTAAGCCTAACCGTAACCCCTAACACTAACCATAACACTTAACTGTAACCCTAAACCTAACAAGACCCCTTAACCCTAACACTAACCCCTAACCCTAGCCCTTAAACTTAACCCTAAACTTTTACCCTCACACTAACCTTTAACACTAACCATAATGCTAATCTTTAACCCTAAACCTAACACTTAACTCTTACCCTGTACGAAACCCTAACCCCTGACCTTAACCCTGACAATAAACCTTAACCCTAAACCTAACTTTAACCGTTAAAACTAACACTAACCTTAACCCTAACTCTATCCCTAACCCTTAACCCTAAGCCCTCACCCTAACACTAATCGTCATCCCTAATCCTAACCATAATCCTATCCCTAAATCTTAATCTCAGACGTCTTCCTCTCTCAGAGTTTAAAAAGCCCTCACCCTAAAATTTAACCCTAAACCTAACTGTAACTGTTTAAACTAACACTAATCTTTAACCATAACCCTAACCCTTAACCTGAACCCTAAGCCAAACTCTTAACCCTAATCCTATCCCTTAACCCTAACTCTAATCCCTAACTCGAACGCTAACACTAACCCCAACCCTAAACCTAACCCTAGCCCCTAACCCAACCCTCACCCCAACCCCTAACCCTAACACTAACCCTAACCCCTAACCCTCATTTGAACACTCTCTCCTAAACCCAAATCCCTAACCCTAACCATAACCCTAATTCTCACACTTCTTCCATTCTAAGAGTTAACCAAACCTACAATACAACCATGCCATGCATGAGAACAGGCTCCCCCTGATTCCTGCATGTACGTCTGAGCCCAAGGCCCAGGGTACAATGCTGTGGTGTCTCAGCGACCGATTCCACACCCTTCTCACCATAGATTAAACAGGTCCTCTGACCTTAAACTAATCGCTAAATCTAAGTCCTAACACTAACCCCTACCCTAAACAGAAACCCTGACCCAAACTCCCTTCACTAACACTATACCCTTACACCAAACCTAACCCCTAAACCTAACCCCTAAACATAACCTTAACCATGAACCCTAAACCTGAACCTAAACCCTAACACTTAAGTGTAACCCTAAACCTAACACGAACCCCTAATCCTAACCCTAAACCCTAACCCTAACCCTTCACCTTAACCCTAACCGTTAACCCTCAGCTAACCCTTAAACCTAACACTAATCCTAATCTTTACCCCTAAGCCGAACACTTAACCCTAACCCTGTACCAAACCCTAATCCCTAACACTAAGCCCTCTCCCTAACACTAAACTTCATCCCTAACCCTAACCGTAATCCTAACCCTAAATCTAATTCTGAGACTTCTTGCTTTCTCAGAGTTTAGAAAGCCTACAATCCTCCCATGCCATGCATGAAAGGAGGCTCTGCCACTGTGCCCTGCATGAAACCCAGAGGCCCATACCCAGCATACGATAGAGTGGGTTCCTGGTGACAATCCCAGCCTCCGAGCCCCCCCACCTAGTGAAGACAGGGCCTGTGCCCTAAGCATAAACACTGCCCCTAACCCATAACCATAACCCTGATCATAACATCTGACCCTGATCCTATTGCTCACCTTAACATGTAAAACTCACCATAACCCTAACCCTAACCCCTTATCCTAACGTTAATGAATAATACTTACCCTGAGGACAACACCTATCCCATAATTCTAATCCTAACTCTTATTCATAACTGTAAAACCTAATACCTAATTGTAAGCTGCTAACCCTAAATTTAACCCTACCAACAGCCCTAACACTAACCCTAACCCTAACCCTTGATCCTTAAGCCTAAACCCTAACCCTAACCCTAACCCTAAGTATAAACTCTACCCCTCACCCATAACCCTAACCCTGAACATAAAACCTAACCCTGATCCTATTGCTCACCTTAACACGTAAAGCTCACCGTAACACTAACTTTAACCGCTTACCCTAACTTTAAGCATAAAACTGACCCTGAGACCAACCCCTATGCCATAATTCTAACCCTAACTCCTTACCATAACCATAACACCTAATCCCTAACCCTAATTCTAAACTGCTAAACCTAACCTTAAGCCTACAAAAAACCTTAAAGGTAACACTAACCCTAACACCTAATCCTAACCCTGTGCCTGAAAATAAACCTAACCCTTAACCTTTAACCCTAATGCTAACCCATAACCCTAACCATAACACTTTACTCTAACCCTAAATCTAACACGAACGCTTAATACTAGCCCTAAACCCTAACCCTAACCCTTAAACACAAACCTAACCGTTAACACTCACACTAACCGTCAACCCTAATCCGAATTCTAATCTTTAACCCTAAACCTAACACTTAACCCTAACCCTGTACCAAACCCTAACCCCTAACCATAACCCTCACCCTAAAACGTAACCCTAAACCTAACTGTAACCGTTAAACCTAACTCTGACATTTAACCTTTACTCTACCCATAATCCCTAGCCCTAATCCCTCACCCTAGCACTAACCTCATTCCTAACCCTAACTATAATCCTAACCCTAAATCTAATTATCAGACTTCTTGCTTTCTCAGCGTTAGAAAGCCTACAATCCTCCCATGCCATGAATAAAAGGAGGCTCTACCACTGTGTCCTGCCGGAAACCCCAGTGCCCATACTCAGCATACACTAGAGTGGGTTCCCGACGACAATCGCAACCCCAAACCCCTCCCCCCCTGCCTAGTGCAGACAGGGCCCGAGTCGTAAGCATAAACCCTACCCCTCACCCCTAACCATAACCCTGAACATAACACCTGACCCTGATCCCATTGCTCACCTTAAAATGTAAATCTCACCATAACCCTAAATTTAACCCCTTATCATAACGTTAATGCATAACACTTACCCTGAGAACAACTCCTATCTCTGAATTCTAACCCTAACTCCAAGCCATAACCATAACACCTAATCCCTAATGCGAATTCTAAACTGCTAACCCTAACCTTAAACCTACCATCAAACCAAACATTACCCTAGCCCCTAACTTTAAAACTATGCCTAAAAATAACCCTAACACTTCACCCTTAATCCTAACCCCTAACTCTAACCCTAACCCTACCCCTAAGACCCTAACCATAACCCTAACTGTTAACCCTCACCCTAACACGTAACCCTGAACTTAACCCTAAACCTTAACACTAACCCTTAACCCTAACCCTAAGCCAAACCCTTAACCATAATCCTATCCTTTAACCCTAAACGCTAACCCTAATATTAACCCCAACCCTAAACCTAACCCTAGCACCCTAACCCAAACCCAACAACTAACCCCTATCCCTAACACTAACCCTAACTCCTAATCCCTAGGACCTAACCCTGACTCGAACCATAATCCCAAACTCCAAACCCCTAACCCAAACCCTAACCCTGATTCTCACACTACTTCCATTCTCAGAGTGAAGCAAGCCTACAATACAGCTATACTATGCGTGAGATGAGGCTCCACCTGAGTCCTGCATGTAGGTCCTTTCCCAAGGATCAGGGAACGATTTTGTGCTTTCGTGGAGACTCTGACAGCACCCTTCTCACCGTAAATAAAACAGGTCCTGTGCCCTTAAACTAAAAGCTAAATCTCAGCCCTAACACTAACACTAACCCCTAACCGTAAACATAAGCTCCGACCGTAACGCTGAACACGAACTCTAAAACCTTACCCTAAACCTAATCCCTAACCCTAACACTAACCCCTAAACATAACACTAACGATGAACCCTAAACCTAACCCTAACCATAACACTTAACGCTAACCCTAAAGCCTACACGAAGACTTATTCCTAACACTAACAAAAACCCTAGCCCTTAGTCTTGATCCTTATCATTAACCCTCACACTAGCCCTTAACCCTAACCCTAATCCTAATCTTTAACCCTAAAGCTAAAACTTAAGCCTAACACTGTACCAAACGCTAAACCTTAACCTTAACCCTAACCCTAAAACATAACCATAAACCTGACTGTAACGGTTAAACCTAACACTAACCTTTAACCCTAACCACTGACCTTAAGAACGCACCCTAACACTAACCTTCATCCCTAAACATTACCATAAACCTACCCCTAAATCTAATTCTCAGACTTCTTGCTTTCTCAGAGTTTAGAAAGCCTACAATTCTCCCATGTCATGAGTAAAAGGAGGCTCTGCCACTGTGTCCTGCAAGAAACCCGGGGGCCCATAACTAGTGCATGATAGAGCGGGTTCCCAGTGGCAATCCTAGTCCCTAACCCCCCCCCCCCCCGGTGAAGACAGGGCCCGTGCGCTAAGCAAAAACACTATCCCTAACAGATAACCCTAACTCCAAACATAAAACCTAACCCTGATCCTGTTGCTCACCTTAAAACATAAACCTAACCATAACACTAATTTATCCCCTTATGTTAACGTTAATGCATAGCACCCAAAGAAGAAGCCCTATCCCATAATTCTAAACCTAACCCCTAGCCATAACCATAACACCTCATCCATATTCTAAAGTGCCAACCCTAAACTTCAACCTACCATCAACCCTAACCCTAACCCTAACCCCTAACCCTAAGCCCTCACCCTAACACTAATCTTCATCCCTAAACCGTGCCGTAATCCTAACCCGAAATCTAATTCTCAGACTTCTTGCTTTCTCAGAGTTTTGAAAGCCTACAATCCTACTAAGCCATGCATGAAAGCCCGCTCTGCGACAGTGTCCTGCAGGAAACCAGAGGCCCATACACTGCATACGATAGAGTAGGTTACCAGCGACCATCACAGACCCCTATCTTTGCCTCCTAGTGCATACAGGGCCCGTGCCCAGAGCATAAACCCTACCCCTCACCCATAAGACTAACCCAGAACATAACACCTAACCCTGATCATACTGCTCACCTTAAGAGGTAAAGCTCACCATAACCCTAACTTTAACACCTTATCTTAACGTTAATGCATGACACCCTGAGAAAAAGCACTATACTGTAATTCTAACGCTAACTCCTAGCCATAACCATAACACCTGATCCCGAATTCTGAAACGCCAACCCTAACCTTAACCCTACCAACAACACTAACACTAACCCTAACACCTTACCCTAACCCTACGCATAAAAATAACCCTAACCGTTGATCCTTAGTCATAACCCCTAACCTTAACCCTAACACTTAACCCTAATCCCAAGCCTAACCATTAAACATAACCCTAACACTTAACCTTAAACCTAACCTTTACCTTAATGCCTAGAGATCTAACCCTAACACTGACTTACAGTTAACACTAACCCTAACCCCCTAATGTTAACCTTAAACCTGAACCATAAACCTAACCCTTAACCCTAATCCTATCCCTAACCCCCTAACCCTATCCCTAACTGTTAACCCTCACCCTAACCCTTAACCGTGACCCTAACCCTAAACCTGAACCCTTACCCTAAGCCTAACCCTTAACCCTAACCCTATCCCTTAACCCTAACGCCTAACCCTAACGCTAACTCCAAACCTAAACCTTACCCTGGCCCCCTAAACCAGAGTTAACACCTAACCCGTAACACTAACTCTAACCCTAACCACTAATCCCTAGCACCTAACCCTGACTCCAAGCCTAACCCCTAACTCGAAACCCCTAACCCCAACCCTAACCCTAATTCTCACACTACTTCCATTCCCGAGTGAAGCAAGCCTACAATACAGCCATGCCATGTGTGAGATGAGGCTCCGCCTGAGTCCTGCATGTAGATCTTGTTCCAGGGCCCAGGGAATGATGTTGTGCTTTCGTGATGACTCCGACCGCACCCCTCTCACCGTAGATTAACCAGGTCTTGTGCCCTTAAACTGACCGATAAATCTAAGCCCTACCACCAACCCTAACCCCTGACCCTGAACCTAAGCCCCGAGCCTAAAGCCCAACACTAACTCTAAACCCTTACCCTAAACCTAATCCTTAACCCTAATGCTAACCCCTAAACGTAACCCTAACCGTGGACAGTAAACCTAACCCTAACCTCTAACACAAACCCTAACACATAACTCGAACCCTAAAGCTAACCCTAACCCTTAACCCTAAACCTAAACCCTAACCCTAACTCTTAACCTTAACCCTAACCGTTAACTCTCACGCTAACCTTTAATCCTAACCCTAATCCTAATCTTCAACCGTAAACCTAACACTTAACCCTAACCCTGTACCTAACCCTAACCCTATACCAAACCCTAACCCCTCATCTTAACCCTAACCGTAAACCTCAACCCTAAACCGAACTGTAACCGTTAAACCTAAGAGTAACCTTTAACCCTAACCCTAATCCCTAACCCTAAGCCCTCACCCTAACACTAAACTTCATCCTTAACCCTAACCAGAATCCTAACCCTAAATCTAATTCTCAGACTTCTTGCTTTCTTAGAGTTTAGAAAGCCTGCAATCCTCCCATGCCATGCGTGAAAGGAGGCTCTACCACTGTGTCCTGCATCAAACCCACGGGCCCATACCCAGAGTACGATACAGTGGGATCCTGGTGACAATCCCAGTCCCCTAACCTCCCCCCACCCCCGCCTAAGGCAGACAGGGCCCGTGCGCTAAGCATAAACAATACCTGTAACAGATATCCCTCACCGTGAACATAACACCTAACCCTGTTCCTATTTCTCCCCTTAACACGTAAACCTCACCGTGAGCCTAACTTTAACCTCTTATCCTAACGTTAATGCATAACCCATTCCCTGAGAACAACCCCTATCCCATAATTCTAACCCTATCTCCTAGTCGTCACTGTAACACCTAATCCCTAACCCTAATTCTAAACCGCTAACTCTAACCGTAACCCTGCCTACAACCCTAACACTGACAGTAACCCTTACTTCTAACCCCAACGCTATGCCTAACAAAAACCCTTAACCCTTCACCCTAACCCCTAAGCCTTACCCTAACCCTTAACCCTAATCCTAATCCTATCCATTCAACCTAACCCTAGCTCTTAAAGCTAACCCTAAACCTTACCCTCACGACTAGACCTAACCCTGACACTAACCTAACACCTAACCCTAACCATAACCCCTACAGCTAACCTTAACCCTGAACCCTAAACCTAACCCTAACACTGAACCCTCACTATATCCCCAACCTCTAAGCCTAATCCTAACCGTTAACCCTCACCCTAACACTTAAACTGGACCATAACACTAAACATTAACCCTAACACTAAACTTTAACCCTAAACCTGAGCCCAACCCTTAACGCTAATCCTATCCTTTTACCCTAAACCTAACTCCTAAACCTAACCCTAACACTAACCCCAATCCTAATTCTAACCATACCCCTTCATAAAACACTAACTCCTAACCCTAACACTTACCAAAAACCCTAATCGCTAATCCCTAACACTAACGCTTAACCTTTACCGTAACCGTTAACCCTCACCCTAACCCTTAACGCTGACCCTAACCTTAACCTTTAATCTAAGCCTGACCCTTAACCCTAACAGTAAGGAAAACCCTCACGCCAACCTTATCCCTTATCCCTAACCCTAACACTACAGCTAAAAATAACACTAACCTTTGATCCTTAAACCTAACCCCTAACACTTACTTTAACCCCAAACCCTAACCCTAATCCTAAGCATTAAACCTAACCCTATCTCTTAACCCTTACTCTAACGCCTAGATCTAACCCTAAAATCTAACCTACCACCTAATCCTAACCTTAAGCCCTAATGCTAACTCTAACCCTGAACCCTAAACCTACCCGTAAACCCTTAACACTAACCCTATCCATAAACCTTAACCCTGACCCTAACCATTACCCGCACCCAAGCATTTAACCCTGACCCTAACCCTAATCCTTAACGATAAACTTAACACTAAACCCCAACCCTAAGCCCAACACTTAACCCTAAACCTGACCCTTGACCCCTAACCCTAAACCTAAGCCTAACCCCAACCTGAACCCTTAATCTTGACCCTTACCCTTAACCCTCGCACTAACCCTACTCCTAATCTTTAACCATGAAGCTAACACTGAAGCCTACCCCTGTGCCAAACGCTAAACCCAAACCTTAACCCGAACCCTGAGACTTAACCGTAAACCTAACTGTAACTGTTAAACCTAACACTAACCTTTAACCCCAACCCCTAACCCAAGACCCCACCCTGACACTAATCTTCATCCCTAAACATTACCAGAATCCTACCCCTAAATCTAATTCTCAGAGTTCTTGCTTTCTCAGAGTTTAGAAAGCCTACAATCCTCCCATGCCATGAGTAAAAGGGGGCTCTGCCACTGTGTCCTGCATGAAACCCAGGAGCCCATACCCAGCGTACGAAAGAGTGTGTTCCCGGGGACAATCCCATCCCCCTAACCCCAGCCCCTCGCCCAGTGCAGACAGGGCCCGTACGCTAAGTATAAACACTACCCCTAACAGATAACCCTCACCCTGAACATAACACCTAACCCTGATCCTATTGCTCACCTTAAAACATAAACCTCCCCGTAACCCTAACTTAGCCCCTTAACTTAACGTGAATGCATAACACCTTGAGAAGAAGCCCTATCCCGTAATTCTAATCCTAAACCATAGTCATAACCGTAACACCTCATCCCTAATTCTAAAACGTCAAACCTAACCTTCACCCTACCAGCAACCCTAACCCTAACCCTAACCCCTAACCCTAAGCCCTCACCCTAACCACTAATCTTCATCCCTAAACCGTGCCGTAATCCTAACCCGAAATCTAATTCTCAGACTTCTTGCTTTCTCAGAGTTTTGAAAGCCTACAATCCTACTAAGCCATGCATGAAAGCCGGCTCTGCCACAGTGTCCTGCATGAAACCCAGAGGCCCATACACTGCGTGCGATAGAGTGGGTTCCCAGCGACCATCACAGACCCCTAACTTCGCCTCCTAGTGCATACAGGGCCCGTGCCCTAAGGATAAACCCTACCCCTCACCCATAACCCTAACCCAGAACATAACACCTAACCCTGATCCTACTGCTCACCTTAACAGGTAAAGCTCACCGTAACCCTAACTTTAACCCCTTATCTTAACGTTAATGCATGACACCCTGAGAACAAGACCTATACCGTAAATCTAACGCTAACTCCTAGCCATAACCATAACACCTAATCCCTAATTCTGAAACGCCAACCCTAACCTTAACCCTACCAACAACACTAACATTAACCCTAACCCCTTACGCTAACCCTACGCCTAAAAATAACCCTAACCTTTGATCCTGAGTCATTACCCATAATCTTAACCCTAACCCTCAACCCTAATCCCAATCCTTAACCATTAAACTTAACCCTAACTCTTAACCCTAACCCTGACCTTTACCCTAATGCCTAGAGATCTAACCGCAACACTGACCTACAGTTACACTAACCCTACCCTCTAACGCTAACCTTAAACCTGAACCATAAACCTAACCCTTAACCCTAACCCTATCCCTAACCCCCTTACCCTAACTCTAACTGTTAACCCTCACCCTAACCCTCAACCTTGACCCTAACCTTAAACCTTAATCCTAACCATGCGTTTCATGAGCCTCTGCCTTTGTCCTGCGTGACAGTTGAAGCCCAACACCAAGGGTAAGATGAAGTGGGGACGCAGCCTTGCTCCACACCCACAGTGCCCCGTACATTAGACGGGGCCCGTGCCCTAACACACACCGTTAAACGTAAGCCCTAACCCTATCACTAAACCAAACCCTTCGTAAGCCCTGAATCTAACTCCTAACAGTAACCCTAATCCCTGACCCTTACTCTTGCCTCTCACCCTAAACCTAAACCCAACCACTAAACATAATCCTAATCTCTAACCCTAACAGTAATCCTAACCCTAATTCTAACCTAAAACCCTAACCCCTAAATCTAATCCTAGTCCCTAACACCTAACCTTACCCTAAACCGAATTCCAATTCTCAGAGTTCTTCAATTCAAAAACTTAAAAAAGCCTACAATCCACCAATGCCGTGTCTGAGATGAGCGTCCGCCCCTATGTCCTGCATGACAGGCAGGCGCCAATGCCCAGGGTACTATGGAGTGGAGTCCTGGGGT
This sequence comes from Eulemur rufifrons, assembly GCF_041146395.1. NCBI lineage: Eukaryota > Metazoa > Chordata > Mammalia > Primates > Lemuridae > Eulemur > Eulemur rufifrons. The sequence goes on from NW_027182973.1 coordinate 164,083, forward strand.
CTGTAGGCTTGCTAAACTCCAGTTTGGAAGAATTGCTATAGTCATATATAGGGATGCTTACATTTACTTATAGAAAGCAACTATTGATGTGTGATTTGTAGGCTTGCCTTACTCTAGTTTGGATGAAGAAGCTGAATCATATATAGGAATATTAGCTTTGAGTTAGAGGAAGCATCTATGGGGGGTGCTTTTTTGGCTTGTTAAACTCTGGTTTGGAAGAAGTTCGAGAGTCTCATATAGGAACGATATCATTCATTCAGAGAAAGCAATTATAGGGAGTTGGTTTGTAGGCTTGCTAAGCTCTAGTTTGGAGGAAGGCGAGAGTCATATATAGAACGCTTACGTTCACATAAAGCGTCTACGGGGGGACGGATTCTAGGCTTCCTAAACTCTAGCTTGGAAAAAGAGGACAGTTATGTATAGGAACTCTCGGCGGGGGATTTGTAGCATTGCTAAAATCTTAGATTGGAAAAGTTGCGAGAGTCATACATAGGAATGTTAACATTCACTCAATGAAAGCAACTATAAGGGGTGCTTTCCAGGCTGGCTACACTCTAATTTGGAAAAAGTGCGACAGTCATATATAGGAAGGCTTATATTCACTCAGACAAAGCAATTATGTGTAGGTGTATAGTAGGCATGCTAACTCTAGTTTGGAAAATTTCGAGAGCCATGTATAGGAAAGCATACAGTAACTTAGAGAAAGCAACGAACAGGGGTGGAGTGTAGGCTTTCTAAACTCTAGTTTGGAGGAAGTGCCATAGTCATATATAGGAACGCTTAAATTCGTTCAGAGAAAACAGCTGTCGGGGATTGGTTTGTAGACTTATTCAACTCTAGTTTGGAAGAAGTGCGAGAGACATATATAGGAATGTTTACATTGACTCAAAGAAAGCAACTATGGGGGAGTGTTATTTTGGCATGCCAGATGTTAGTTAAGAAGAGGTACAAGACTCATATATAGGAACGCTTACATTCACACAGCGAGAGCAACTACGGAGTAGTGTCAGGTAGACATGTTAAAGTCTAGCTTGGGAGAAGTTCCAGAGTCCTATATAGGAAAGGTAACAGCCACTTTGAAAAAGCAAGTCTTGGCGGGTGGTTTGTAGGCCTGCAAAACCCTGTTTTGGTTGAAGTGTGAGAGTCATATATGAGAACGCTTACATTCACTCAGAGAAAGCAACGATGGGGTTGTTTGTAGGCTTACTAAACTGCAGTTTGGAAGAAGCACGAGAATCACATATAGGAGCACATACATTTTGACGCACTGAAAGTAACTATGGGGTGGTGTTTTATAGGCATGCTAAACTCTAGTTTGGACGAAGTTTGAGAATCACATATAAGAAAGCTTAGAGTCACTTAGAGAAAGCAAATCTCTGGGTGTGGAATGTAGGCCTGCTAAACTCTATTTTGGTTTAAGAGTGAGAGTCATATATGGGAAGGCTTACATTCCCTCAGAGAAAGCAACGACGGCGTGGTGGTTTGTAGGCATACTAAACTCTAGTTTGGAAGAAGTAGGAGAATGATATATGGGAACGCTTACATTCGCGTAGAGAAAGCAATTATGGGGTGGCGTTTTTGTAGCCATGCTAATCTCTAGTTTGGAAGAAGTTAAGGAGTAATATATAGGAAAGGGTACAGTCATAGAAACCAACTCTCGGGGGATGTTTTGTACACCTGCAAAACTCCAGTTTGGAAGTGGGAGAGAGTCATATTGGGGACCGCGTGCATTCACTCAGAGAAATCAACGATGGGATTGTGATTTGTAGGCATAGTCAACTCTAGTTTGGAAGAAGTACGAGAATCGTATATAGGAACGCTTACCTTCACGCAGAGAAAGCAACTATGGAGTGATGTTTGTATGCCTACTAAAATATAGTTTGGAGGAAGTTCGAGAGCCATATCTGGGAAGCTTACAGTCACTTAGAGAAAGCAACCCTAGGGGGTGTTTCGTAGGCCTGCTAAACTCTATTTTCAATGAAGTGTTAGAATAATATATGGGAACTCAGTGAAAGCAACGTTGTGGTTGTGGTTCCTAGAAGAAGCAAGAGAATCACATGTAGAACCGCTTACATTCCGGCACCGAATGCAACTATGGGGTGGTGTTTTGTAGGCTTGCAAAACTCTAGTTTGGACGAAGTTTGAGAGTCATATATAGGAAAGTTTACAGTCACGTAGAGAAAGCAACTCTCTGGGTGTGGAATGTAGAGTTATTTTGGTTGAAATAGAGTTATTTTGGTTGAAATGTGAGAGTCATATATGGGAACGCTTACATTCACTCAGAGAAAACAACGTTTGGGTGGTGGTTTGTAGGGCATACTAAACTGTAGTTTGGAAGAAGTATGAGAGTCCTATATAGGAACACTTACATTCACACAGAGAAAGCACTTATGGCGTCAGGTTTTGTAGGCATGCTAAACTGTAGTTTGGAAGAAGTTGGAGAACCTTATACAGGAAAGATTACCGTCACCCAGGGAAAGCAACACTCGGGAGATTTTTTTGTATACATGCTAAACTCTAATTTGGATGAAGTGTGAGAGTCAAACATGGGACCGCTTACATTCCCTCAGAGAAACAACACTGGGGTGGTTTTTGTAGGCATACTAAATAGTTTGGAAGAAGTACGAGAATGATATTTGGGAACGCTTACATTCACACAGAGAAAGCAACTACGTGGTGGTGTTTTGTAAGCATGCTATAGTTTGGAAGAAGTTCCAAACCTGAACAGTCATTTAGAGAAAGCAACTCTTGGTGGGTGATTTTTAGGTCTGCTAAATTGTATTTTGAAAGAAGTACCAGAGTCATATATGCTAATGCTTACATTCATGCAAAGAAAAAACCATGGGGTGATGTTTTGTGGGCATGTTAACCTGTAGTTTGGAAGAAGTTGGAGAGTCTTATTTAGGAAAGCTTACAGTCACCTAGAGAAAGCAACTCTCGGGAGAGCATTTCTTGGCCTGCTAAACTCTACTTTGCATCAATTGTGAGAGTCAAACATGGGAATGCTTTCATTCATTCAGAGAACGCAACATTTGGGTGGTGGTTTGTAGGCATTCTAAACTGTATTTTGGAGGAAGTACGAGAGTCATGTATATGAACGCTTACATTCATGCAGAGAAAGCAACTGTGGGGTGGTTTCTAGGCATGCTAAACTCTAGTTTGGACGAAGTTTGACAATCACATATAAGAAAGCTTAGAGTCGCTTAAAGCAAATCTCTGGGTGTGGAATGTAGGAGTGCCAAACTCTATTTTGGTTTCAGAGTGAGAGTCATATATGGGAAGGCTTACATTCACTCAGAGAAAGCAACGATGGTGTGGTCGTTTGTAGGCATACTGAACTCTAGTTTGGAAGAAGTAGGAGAATGATATATGGGAACGCTTACATTCATGCAGAGAAAGCAATTATGGGGTGGCTTTTTTGTAGCCATGCAAATCTCTATTTTGCAAGAAGTTAAAGAGTAATATATAGGAAAGCGTACCGTCATTTATAGAAACCAACTTTCGGGGGATGATTTGTAGGCTTGCAAAACTCTACTTTGGAAGAAGGGGGAGAGTCATATGGGGGACTGGGTATATTCACTCGGAGAAATCAACGACGGGGTTGTGGTTTGTAGGCATACTAAACTCTAGTTTGGAAGAAGGACGAGAATCATTTATAGGAACGCTTACATTCATGCAGAGAAAGCAACTATGGAGTGATGTTTGTATGCCTACTAAACGATAGATTGGATGTTCGAGAGTCATATCTGGAAAGCTTACAGTCATTTAGAGAAAGCAACTCTCTGGGGGTGGTTCGTAGGCCTGCTAAACTCTATTTTCAATGAAGTGTTCGAATCATATACAGGAACGCTTACATTCACTCAGAGAAAGCAACGTTGGGGTGGCCGTTTTTGAGCATACTAAACTCTACTTTGGAAGAGGTACGAGAGACATACATAGGAACGCTTACATTAACACAGAGAAAGCAAATACGGGGTGCTGTAGTGCAGGCATGCTAAACTATAGATTGGAAGAAGTTCGAAAGCTGACAGTCACTTAGAGAAAGCAACTCTTGGCGGGTGATTTTTAGGTCTGCTAAATTGTATTTTTAAAGACGTACAAGAGTTATATACACAAACGCTTACATTTATGCAGAGAAAGAAACTATGGGGTGATGTTTTGTTGGCATGCTAAACTGCAGTTTGAAAGGACTTCCAGAGTGTTATATAGGATAGCTACAGTCACCTAGAGAAAACAACACTCGGGACAGCTTTGCAAGCCTCTAAACACTAATTAGCAGCAATTGTGAGAGTCAAATATGGGAAAGCTTACATTCACTCAGAGAACACAACGTTTGGGTGGTGGTTTGTAGGCATAATAACTGTAGGTCGGAAGAAGTAGGAGAGTCATATATATGAACAGTTACATTCACGCAGAGAAAGAAACTGTTGGGTGGTGTATGTACGCATGTTAATCTATACTTTGGAGGAAGTTTGAGAGTCATATCTGGGGAAAATTACAGTCACATAGCTAAATCAACCATCGGGGACTGGTTTGTAGGTCTGCTAAATTCTATTTTGGAAAAAGTGATTCATATAAGGGAATGCTTATGTTCACTCAGAGAAAGCAACGATGCGGTGGTGTACTGTTGGCATGCTAAACTTTAGTTTGGAAGAAGTTCGAGAGTTTTACATAGGAAAGCTTACATTCACCTAGAGAAAGCAACTCTCAGGATGTGGTTTATAGGCCTGGTGAACTCTAATTTGGATCAAGTGTGAGAGTCATACATACGAGTTCCAAAATACAGTTTAGTATGCCTACAAACCACCAGCCTAACATTGCTTTCTCTGAGTGGATATAGGCCTTCCCTTATATGAATCTCGGACTGCTTTCAAAATGCAATTTGCCGGACCTACAAAACACCGCCCGAGAGTTGCTTTCTCTCACTATAAGCTTTCCTATATATGACTTTGGGACATAGTTTAGCATGCCAACAAAAGGCCACCCCATAGTTTGCGTGAATGTAAGCGTTCCTATGCATCACGCTCGTACTTCTTCCAAAGTATAGTACACCTACCAACCACCTCCCCAACGTTGCTTTTTCTGAGTGAATGTAAGCATTCTTTTATTCTCGTACTTCCTCCAAACTCCAGTTTAGTGTGACTAAAAATCACCACCGCAACCTTGCTTTCTCTGAGTGAATGTTAGCGTTCCCATTTAAGATTCACACTTCATCCAAAATAGAATTTGGCAGAACTACAAACCGGCCCCCAAGGGTTGCTTTCTCTGTGAGACTGTAAGCTTTCCTATTACTCTTAACTTCTTCGCAACTAGAGATTTGCATGCCTACAAAACACCACCCCATAGTTGCCCTCTCTGCGTGAATGTAAGCACTCATATATATGACTCTGCTACTTCTTCCAAAATACAGTTTAGTATGCTTACAAACAACCAACCAAACGTTGCGTTCTCTCAGAGAATGTTAGCGTTCCCAAGTATGACTGTTCCAAATGATGCAAAGTAGAGTTTAGCAGGCTTACAAACTATCTCTCGAAAGTTGCTTCCTCTGGGGGACTGTAAGCTTTCCTATAAAAGACTGTCGAACGTCTTCGAAACTACATTTCAGCACGCCAACAAAACATAACCACATAGTTTCTTTCTCAGCATAAATATAAGCGATTTTATATATGACTCTTGTACTTCTATCAAAATACAATTTAGCAGACCTCAAAATCAACCGCCAAGAGTTGCTTTCTCTAAGTCACTGTCAGCTTTCGAACTTCTTCCAAATTATATTTTATCATGCCTACAAAACACCACCCCATAGTTGCTTTCTCTGCGTCCATATAAGCGTTCATATATATGACTCTCGTACTTCTTCCAAACTGGAGTTAGTATACCTACAAACCGGCACCCAAATTTACCTTTCTCTGAGTGAATGAAGCGTATCCATATATGCCTCTTTCACTTCATCCAAATTAGAGTTTAGCGGCCCACAAACCACCTCCTGTGAGTTGCTTTCTCTAGGTGACTGTAAACTTTCCTATATAAGACTCTCGAACTTCTTCCAAACTACAGTTTAGCATGCCAACAATACAGCGCCCCATCGTTGATTTCTCTGAGTGAACATAAGCGTTCCCATATATGACTCTCACTCTTCTTCCAAAATAGAATTTAGCAGACCTACACAACACCCGATGGTTCCAATTCTCTAGGTGACTTTAATTTTTCCCACATATGACTCTCGAACTTTCTCCAAACTAGATTATGATGATTACATAGACCACCCCACAGTTGCTTTCTCTGCGTGAATGTAACTGTTCATATATGACTCTCCTACTTCTTTTGAACTACAGCATTTATTCCTACAAACCATCACGACAACGTTCTTTCTGTGAGTGAATGCAAGCGTTCTCACACTTCATCCAAATTACAGTTTAGCAGACCTACCAACAAACTACAGAGATTTGTTTTTCTCTGTGTCACTGTAATCTTTCCTATGTAAGGCTCTCGAACTTCTTCCAAACCACAGTTTAGCATGCCAACAAAATACGATCACAGAGTTGCTTTCTCTGCGTGAATGTAAGCATTCGTATATATGACTCTCCTACTTCCTCCAAAATACAGTTTAGAATGCTTACAAACCACCACCCAAACGTTGCGTTCTCTGAGTGAATGTAAGCGTTCCCATGTTTGACTCTCACAATTGATGCAATCTAGAATTTAGCATGCTTAGAAACAATCTCCCGAGAGTTGCTTTCTCTGGGTGACTGTAAACTTTCCTATGTAAGACTCGCGAACTTCTTCCAAACTACAGTTTAGCATGCCAACAAAACACTGCCCCATAGTTGATTTCTCTTCGTGATCATAAGCGTTCCCATATATGACTCTCATTCTTCTTTCAAAATAGAATTTAGCAGATCTACAAAATGGCCCCCGATGGTTGCTTTCTCTAAGTGACTGTAATTTTCCCCAGATATGACTCTCGAAATTCCTCCAAACTACAGATTAGCATGCATACATACGCCACCCAACAGTTGCTTTCTCTGCGTGAATGTAACCGTTCATATATGACTCTTCTACTTCTTCCGAACTACAGTTATTATGCCTACAAACCACCACCCAAACGTTGTGTTCTCTGAGTGAATGTAAGCGTTCCCATGTTTGACTCTCACAATCGCTGCTTGTTAGAGTTTAGCAGGCTTGCAAAGCTCTCCTGAGTGTTGCTTTCTCTAGGTGACTGTAAGCTATCCTACATAACACTCTCGAACTTCTTCCAAACTGCAGTTTAGCATCCCCACAACACATCACCCCATAGTTTCTTTCTACGCATGAATGTAAGCGTTTGTATATAAGACTCTGACACGTCTTTCAAAATACAATTTAGCAGACTTAAAAAATCACCCGCCAAGAGTTGCTTTCTCTAAGTGACTGTCAGCTTTCGAACTTCTTCCATTGTATAGTTTAGCATGCCTGCACTACAGAACCCCGTATTTGCTTTCTCTGTGTTAATGTAAGCGTTTGTATTTATGTCTCTTGTACCTCTTCCAAAGTAGAGTTTAGTATGCTCACAAACGGCCACCCCAACGTTGCTTTCTCTGAGTGAATGTAAGCGTTCCTGTATATGATTTTAACACTTCATTGAAAATAGAGTTTAGCAGGCCTACGAACCACCCCCTGAGAGTTTCTTTCTCTAAATGACTGTAAGCTTTCCAGATATGACTCTCGAACATCCTCCAAACTATAGTTTAGTAGGCATACACACATCACTCCATAGCTGGTTTGTCTGCGTGAATGTAACCGTTCATATATATGACTTTCCTACTTCTTCCGAACTACAATTAAGGCCACAAACTGCAACCCAAACCTTGCGTTCTGAGTGGATGTAAACCTTCCCATACTTGACTTTAAGAGTTGGTGCAAATTATCAGGCTTAGAAATCATCTCCCAAGAGTTGCTCTCTCTAGGTGACTGTAAGCTTTGCTATATAAGATTCTAAACTTCCTCCAAACTATAGTTTAGTAGGCATACAAACCTCACTCCATAGTTGCTTTCTCTGCATGAATGTAAGCGTTCCTATATATGATTCTCCTACTTTCTCCAAACTAGAGTTTAGTATGCCTACAAAACACAACCCCATCCTCGATTTCTCTGAGTCAATGTACGTGGTCCCCAATATGACTCTCCCACTTCTTCCAAAGTAGAGTTTTGCAGGCCTACCCTTCATCCCCCGAAAGTTGGTTTCTATAAATGAGTGTACGCTTTCCTATATAACTTCTTCCAAACTAGAGATTAGCATGGGTACAAAAAAGCCACCCCATAATTGCTTTCTCTGCATGAATGTAAGCGTTCCCATATATCATTTTCCTACTTCTTCCAAACTAGAGTTTAGTATGCCTACAAACCACCACACCATCGTTGCTTTCTCTGAGTGAATGTAACCCTTTCCATATATGACTCTCAATCTAAACCAAAATAGAGTTTAGCACGCCTACATTCCACACCCAGAGATTTGCTTTCTCTAAGTGACTCTAAGCTTTCTTATATGTGATTCTCAAACTTCGTCCAAACTAGAGTTTAGCACGCCTAGAAAACACCACCCCACAGTTCCTTTCTCTGCATGAATGTAAGCGTTTGAATATATGACTCTGGTACTTCTTTCAAAATACAATTTAGCAGACCTAAAAATCCACCGCCAAGAGTTGCTTTCTCTAAGTGACTGTCTGCTTTCGAACTTCTTCCAAACTATATTTTAGCAGGCCTACAAAACACCACCCCATAGTTGCTTTCTCTGCGTCCATATAAGCGTTCATATATATGACTCTAGTACTTCTTCCAAACTGGAGTTAGTATACCTACAAACCGGCACCCCAATTTACCTTTCTCTGAGTGAATGAAGCGTATCCATGTATGCCTCTTTCACTTCATCCAAATTAGAGTTTAGCGGCTTACAAACCACCTCCTGTGAGTTGCTTTCTCTAGGTGACTGTAAACTTTCCTATATAAGACTTTCGAACTTCTTCCAAACTACAGTTTAGCATGCCAACAATACAGCGTCCCATCGTTGATTTCTCTGAGTCAACATAATCGTTCCCATATATGACTCTCACTCTTTTTCCAAAATAGAATTTAGCAGACCTACACACCAGCCCCCGATTGTTCCTTTCTCTAAATGACTCTAATTTTCCCCAGATATGACTCTCGAACTTCCTCCAAACTACAGATTATGATGATTACATACGCCACTCCACAGTTGCTTTCTCTGCGTGAATGTAACCGTTCATATATGACTCTCCTACTTCTTCGAACTACAGTTGTTATTCCTACAAACCACCACGACAAAGTTCTTTCTCTGAGTGAATGCAAGCGTTCTCACACATCATCCAAATTACAGTTTAGTAGACCTACCAACAAACTACAGAGAGTTGTTTTCTCTGTGTCACTGTAATCTTTCCTATATAAGGCTCTCGAACTTCTTCCAAACCACAGTTTAGCATGCCAACAAAATACGATCACAGAGTTGCTTTCTCTGCGTGAATGTAAGCATTCGTATATATGACTCTCCTACTTCCTCCAAAATACAGTTTAGAATGCTTACAAACCACCACCCAAACGTTGCGTTCTCTGAGTGAATGTAAGCGTTCCCATGTTTGACTCTCACAATTGATGCAAATTAGAGTTTAGCACGCTTAGAAACAATCTGCCGAAAGTTACTTTCTCTAGGTGACTGTAAGCTTTCTTATATAAGACTCGCGAACTTCTTCCAAACTACACTTTAGCATCCCAACGAAACACTGCCCTATCGTTGATTTCTCTGAGTGAACATAAGCGTTCCCACATATGAATTTCACTCTTCTTCCAAAATAGAATTTAGCAGATCTACAAAACGGCCCCCGATTGTTGCTTTCTCTAAGTGACTGCAATTTTCCCCAGATATGACTCTCGAACTTCCTCCAAAGTATAGATTAACATGCGTACATACAACACCCAACAGTTTCTTTCTCTGCGTGAATGTAACCGTTCATACATATGACTCTCCTACTTCTTAGGGTAAAGGTTAAGCGTTAGGGTTAGGGATTAGTGATTAGGGTTTTTGGTTAGTGTTAGGGTTAGCGGTTAGGAGTTAGTGTTTTATGAAGGGGTATGGTTAGAATTAGGATTGGGGTTAGAGTTAGGGTGAGGTATAGGGGTTAGGTTTAGGGGTTAGTTTTAGGGTAAAAGGATAGGATTAGGGTTACGGGTTGGGCTTAGGTTTAGGGTTAAAGTTTACTGCTAGGGTTAGGGATAGGGTTCAGGGTTAGCTTTAGGGGTTCTGGTTAGGGTTAGGTGTTAGGTTAGTGTCAGGGTTAGGTCTAGTCGTGAGGGTAAGGTTTAGGGTTAGCTTTAAGAGCTAGGGTTAGGTTTAATGGTTAGGATTAGGATTAGGGTTAAGGGTTAGGGTAAGGCTTAGGGGTTAGGGTGAAGGGTTAGGGTTTTTATTAGGCATAGCGTTGGGGTTAGAAGTAAGGGTTACTGTCAGTGTTAGGGTTGTAGGTAGGGTTACGGTTAGGGTTAGCGGTTTAGAATTAGGGTTAGGGATTAGGTGTCACAGTGATGACTAGGAGATAGGGTTAGAATTATGGGATAGGGGTTGTTCTCAGGAAATGGGTTATGCATTAACGTTAGGATAAGAGGTTAAAGTTAGGCGCACGGGGAGGTTTACGTGTTAAGGGGAGAAATAGGAACAGGGTTGGGTGTTACATTCAGGGTTAGGGTTATCTGGTAAAGGTATTGTTTATGCTTAGCGCACGGGCCCTGTCTGCATTAGGCGGGCGGGGGGAGTTTAGGGGGCTGGGATTGTACCCGGGAACCCACTCTATCATACTCTGGGTATGGGCCCGTGGGTTTCATGCAGGACACAGTGGTAGAGCCTCCTTTCACGCATGGCATGGGAGGATGGCAGGCTTTCTAAACTCTAAGAAAGCAAGAAGTCTGAGAATTAGATTTAGGGTTAGGATTCTGGTTAGGGTTAAGGATGAAGTTTAGTGTTAGGGTGAGGGCTTAGGGTTAGGGATTAGGGTTAGGGTTAAAGGTTACTCTTAGGTTTAACGGTTACACTTTGGTTTAGGGTTGAGGTTTACGGTTAGGGTTAAGATGAGGGGTTAGGGTTTGGTACAGGGTTAGGGTTAAGTGTTAGGTTTAGGGTTGAAGATTAGGATTAGGGTTAGGATTAAAGGTTAGCGTGAGAGTTAACGCTTAGGGTTAAGGTTAAGAGTTAGGGTTTAGGGTTAGGGTTAGGGTTAGTTTTAGGGTTAGAGTTATGTGCTATGGTTTGTGTTAGAGGTTAGGGTTAGGTTTACTGGTCACGGTTAGGGTTACGTTTAGGGGGTAGCATTAGGGTTAGGGTTAGGGTTAAGGGATAGGATTAGGGATAAGTGTTGGGCTTAGGGTTAGGGTTTAGTGTTAGGGTTATCATTAAGGATTAGGGGAAGGGTCAGGGTTAAATGCTTGGGTGCGGGTAATGGTTAGGGTCAGGGTTAAGGTTCACGGATAGGGTTAGTGTTAAGGGTTACGGGTAGGTTTAGGGTTCAGGGTTAGAGTTAGCATTAGGGCTTAAGGTTAGGATTAGGCGGTAGGTTAGATTTAGGGTTAGATCAAGGCGTTAGGGAAAGGGCTAGCGTTAGGGTTAAGAGATAGGGTTAGGTTTAATGCTTAGGATTAGGGTTAGGGTTTGGGGTTAAAGTAAGTGTTAGGGGTTAGGATTCAGGATCAAAGGTTAGGGTTATTTTTATCTGTAGTGTTAAGGTTAGGGATAAGGGATCCCATTAGCATTAAGGGTCTTCCTTACTGTAGGGTTAAGGGTTAGGCTTAGAGTTAAAGGTTAAGGTTAGGGTCAGTGTTAAGATTTAGGGTGAGGGTTAACGGTTAGGGTAAAGGTTAAGCGTTAGGGTTAGGGATTAGTGATTAGGGTTTTTGGTTAGTGTTAGGGTTAGCGGTTAGGAGTTATTGTTTTATGAAGGGGTATGGTTAGAATTAGGATTGGGGTTAGAGTTAGGGTGAGGTATAGGGGTTAGGTTTAGGGGTTAGTTTTAGGGTAAAAGGATAGGATTAGGGTTACGGGTTGGGCTTAGGTTTAGGGTTAAAGTTTACTGCTAGGGTTAGGGATAGGGTTCAGGGTTAGCTTTAGGGGTTCTGGTGAGGGTTAAGTGTTAGGTTAGTGTCAGGGTTAGGTCTAGTCGTGAGGGTAAGGTTTAGGGTTAGATTTAAGAGCTAGGGTTAGGTTTAATGGTTAGGATTAGGATTAGGGTTAAGGGTTAGGGTAAGGCTTAGGGGTTAGGGTGAAGGGTTAGGGTCAAGGGTTAGGGTTTTTGTTAGGCATAGCGTTGGGGTTAGAAGTAAGGGTTACTGTCAGTGTTAGGGTTGTAGGTAGGGTTACGGTTAGAGTTAGCGGTTTGGAATTAGGGTTAGGGATTAGGTGTCACAGTGATGACTAGGAGATAGGGTTAGAATTATGGGATAGGGGTTGTTCTCAGGAAATGGGTTATGCATTAACGTTAGGATTAGAGGTTAAAGTTGGAGCACGGTGAAGTTTACGTTTTAAGGGGAGAAATAGGAACAGGGTTGGGTGTTATGTTCAGGGTTAGGGTTATCTGTTAAAGGTATTGTTTATGCTTAGCGCACGGTCCCTGTCTGCATTAGGCGGGCGGGGGGGAGTTTAGGGGGCTGGGATTGTACCCGGGAAACCACTCTATCATACTCTGGGTATGGGCCCGTGGGTTTCATACAGGACACAGTGGTAGAGCCTCCTTTCACGCATGGCATGGGAGGATGGCAGGCTTTCTAAACTCTAAGAAAGCAAGAAGTCTGAGAATCAGATTTAGGGTTAGGATTCTGGTTAGGGTTAAGGATGAAGTTTAGTGTTAGGGTGAGGGCTTAGGGTTAGGGATTAGGGTTAGGGTTAAAGGTCACTCTTAGGTTTAACGGTTACACTTTGGTTTAGGGTTGAGGTTTACGCTTAGGGTTAAGATGAGGGGTTAGGGTTTGGTACAGGGTTAGGGTTAAGTGTAAGGTTTAGGGTTGAAGATTAGGATTAGGGTTAGGATTATAGGATAGCGTGAGAGTTAACGCTTAGGGTTAAGGTTAAGAGTTAGGGTTTAGGGTTAGGTTTAGGGTTACGGTTAGTTTTAGGGTTAGAGTTATGTGCTATGGTTTGTGTTAGAGGTTAGGGTTAGGTTTACTGGTGACGGTTAGGGTTACGTTTAGGGGTTAGCATTAGGGTTAGGGTTAGGGTTAGGGTTAAGGGATAGGATTACGGTTAAGAGTTGGCCTTAGGGTTAGGGTTTAGTGTTAGGGTTATCATTAAGGACTAGGGGTAGGGTCAGGGTTAAATGCCTGGGTGCGGGTAATGGTTAGGGTCAGGGTTAAGGTTCACGGATAGGGTTAGTGTTAAGGGTTACGGGTAGGTTTAGGGTTCAGGGTTAGAGTTAGCATTAGGGCTTAAGGTTAGGATTAGGCGGTAGGTTTGATTTAGGGTTAGATCTAGGCGTTCGGGTAAGGGCTAGCGTTAGGGTTAAGAGACAGGGTTAGGTTTAATGCTTAGGATTAGGGTTAGAGTTTGGGGTTAAAGTAAGTGTTAGGGGTTAGGTTTAAGGATGAAAGGTTACTGTTATTTTTAGCTGTAGTTTTAGGGTTACGGAAAAGGGATCCCATTAGCATTAAGGGTCTTCCTTACAGTAGGGTTAAGGGTTAGGCTTAGAGTTAAAGGTTAAGGTTAGGGTCACTGTTAAGATTTAGGGTGAGGGTTAACGGTTAGGGTAAAGGTTAAGCGTCAGGGTTAGGGATTAGTGATTAGGGTTTTTGGTTAGTGTTAGGGTTAGCGGTTAGGAGTTAGTGTTTTATGAAGGGGTATGGTTAGAATTAGGATTGGGGTTAGAGTTAGGGTGAGGTATAGGGGTTAGGTTTAGGGGTTAGTTTTAGGGTAAAAGGATAGGATTAGGGTTATGGGTTGGGCTTAGCTTTAGGGTTAAAGTTTACTGCTAGGGTTAGGGATAGGGTTCAGGGTTAGCTTTAGGGGTTCTGCTTAGGGTTAGGTGTTAGGTTAGTGTCAGGGTTAGGTCTAGTCGTGAGGGCAAGGTTCAGGGTTATCTTTAAGAGCTAGGGTTAGGTTTAATGGTTAGGATTAGGATTAGGGTTAAGGGTTAGGGTAAAGCTTAGGGGTTAGGGTGCAGCGTTAGGGTTTTTGTTAGGCATAGCGTTGGGGTTAGAAGTAAGGGTTACTGTCAGTGTTAGGGTTGTAGGTAGGGTTACGGTTAGGGTTAGCGGTTTAGAATTAGGGTTAGGGATTAGGTGTCACAGTGATGACTAGGAGATAGGGTTAGAATTATGGGATAGGGGTTGTTCTCAGGAAATGGGTTATGCATTAACGTTAGGATAAGAGGTTAAAGTTAGGCGCACGGTGAGGTTTACGTGTTAAGGGGAGAAATAGGAACAGGGTTGGGTGTTATGTTCAGGGTTAGGGTTATCTGTTAAAGGTATTGTTTATGCTTAGCACACGGGCCCTGTCTGCATTAGGCGGGCGGGGGGAGTTTAGGGGGCTGGGATTGTACCCGGGAACCCACTCTATCATAATCTGGGTATGGGCCCGTGGGTTTCATGCAGGACACAGTGGTAGAGCCTCCTTTCACGCATGGCATGGGAGGATTGCAGGCTTTCTAAACTCTAAGAAAGCAAGAAGTCTGAGAATTAGATTTAGGGTTAGGATTATGGTTAGGGTTAAGGATGAAGTTTAGTGTTAGGGTGAGGGCTTAGGGTTAGGGCTTAGGGTTAGGGTTAAAGGTTACTCTTAGGTTTAACGGTTACACTTTTTTTTAGGGTTGAGGTTTACGGTTAGGGTTAAGATGAGGGGTTAGGGTTTGGTACAGGGTTAGGGTTAAGTGTTAGGTTTAGGGTTGAAGATTAGGATTAGGGTTAGGATTAAAGGTTAGCGTGAGAGTTAACGCTTAGGGTTAAGGTTAAGAGTTAGGGGTTAGGGTTAGGTTTAGGGTTCGTTTTAGGGTTAGGGTCATGTGCTATGGTTTGTGTTAGAGGTTAGGGTTAGGTTTACTGGTCACGGTGAGGGTTACATTTAGGTGTTAGCATTAGGGTTAGGGTTAAGGGATAGGATTAGGGTTAAGTGTTGGGAGTAGGGTGAGGGTTTAGTGTTAGGGTTATCATTAAAGATTAGGGGTAGGGTCAGGGTTAAATGCTTGGGTGCGGGTAATGGTTAGGGTCAGGGTTAAGGTTCACGGATAGGGTTAGTGTTAAGGGTTACGGGTAGGTTAGGGTTCAGGGTTAGAGTTAGCATTAGGGCTTAAGGTTAGGATTAGGCGGTAGGTTCGATTTAGGGTTAGATCTAGGCCTTAGGGTAAGGGCTAGCGTTAGGGTTAAGAGATAGGGTTAGGTTTAATGCTTAGGATTAGGGTTAGGGTTTGCGGTTAAAGTAAGTGTTAGGGGTTAGGTTTCAGGATCAAAGGTTAGGGTTATTTTTAGCTGTAGTGTTAGGGTTAGGGATAAGGGATCCCATTAGCATTAAAGGTCTTCCTTACTGTAGGGTTAAGGGTTAGGCTTAGAGTTAAAGGTTAAGGTTAGGGTCAGTGTTAAGATTTAGGGTGAGGGTTAACGGTTAGGGTAAAGGTTAAGCGTTAGGGTTAGGGATTAGTGATTAGGGTTTTTGGTTAGTGTTAGGGTTAGCGGTTAGGAGTTAGTGTTTTATGAAGGGGTATGGTTAGAATTAGGATTGGGGTTAGAGTTAGGGTGAGGTATAGGGGTTAGGTTTAGGGGTTAGTTTTAGGGTAAAAGGATAGGATTAGGGTTACGGGTTGGGCTTAGGTTTAGGGTTAAAGTTTACTGCTAGGGTTAGGGATAGGGTTCAGGGTTAGCTTTAGGGGTTCCGGTTAGGGTTAGGTGTTAGGTTAGTGTCAGGGTTAGGTCTAGTCGTGAGGGTAAGGTTTAGGGTTAGCTTTAAGAGCTAGGGTTAGGTTTAATGGTTAGGATTAGGATTAGGGTTAAGGGTTAGGGTAAGGCTTAGGGGTTAGGGTGAAGGGTTAGGGTCAAGGGTTAGGGTTTTTGTTAGGCATAGCGTTGGGGTTAGAAGTAAGGGTTACTGTCAGTGTTAGGGTTGTAGGTAGGGTTACGGTTAGGGTTAGCGGTTTAGAATTAGGGTTAGGGATTAGGTGTCACAGTGATGACTAGGAGATAGGGTTAGAATTATGGGATAGGGGTTGTTCTCAGGAAATGGGTTATGCATTAACGTTAGGATAAGAGGTTAAAGTTAGGCGCACGGTGAGGTTTACGTGTTAAGGGGAGAAATAGGAACAGGGTTGGGTGTTATGTTCAGGGTTAGGGTTATCTGTTAAAGGTATTGTTTATGCTTAGCGCACGGGCCCTGTCTGCATTAGGCGGGCGGGGGGAGTTTAGGGGGCTGGGATTGTACCCGGGAACGCACTCTATCATACTCTGGGTATGGGCCCGTGGGTTTCATGCAGGACACAGTGGTAGAGCCTCCTTTCACCCATGGCATGGGAGGATGGCAGGCTTTCTAAACTCTAAGAAAGCAAGAAGTGTGAGAATGAGATTTAGGGTTGGATTATGGTTAGGGTTAAGGATGAAGTTTAGTGTTAGGGTGAGGGCTTAGGCTTAGGTATTAGGGTTAGGGTTAAAGGTTACTCTTAGGTTTAACGGTTACACTTTGGTTTATGGTTGAGGTTTACGATTAGGGTTAAGATGAGGGGTTAGGTTATGGTACAGGGTTAGGGTTAAGTGTTAGGTTTAGTGTTGAAGATTAGGATTAGGGTTAGGATTAAAGGTTAGCGTGAGAGTTAACGCTTGGGGTTAAGGTTAAGAGTTAGGATTTAGGGTTAGGGTTAGGGATAGGGTTAGTTTCAGTTAGTTTAGTGCTATGGTTTGTGTTAGAGGTTGGGTTAGGTTTACTTGTCACGGTCAGGGTTACATTTAGGGGTTAGCATTAGGGTTAGGGTTAAGGGATAGGATTAGGAATAAGTGTTGGGCTTAGGGTTAGGGTTTAGTGTTAGGGTTATCATTAAGGATTAGGGGTAGAGTCAGGGTTAAATGCTTGGTTGCGGGTAATGGTTAGGGTCAGGGTTAAGGTTCACGGATAGGGTTAGTGTTAAGGGTTACGGGTAGGTTTAGGGTTCAGGGTTAGAGTTACCATTAGGGCTTAAGGTTAGGATTAGGCGGTAGGTTAGATTTAGGGTTAGATCTAGGCGTTAGGGTAAGGGCTAGCGTTAGGGTTAAGAGATAGGGTTAGGTTTAATGCTTAGGATTAGGGTTAGGGTTTGGGGTTAAAGTAAGTGTTAGGGGTTAGGTTTCAGGATCAAAGGTTAGGGTTATTTTTAGCTGTAGTGTTAGGGTTAGGGATAAGGGATCCCATTAGCATTAAGGGTCTTCCTTACTGTAGGGTTAAGGGTTAGGCTTAGAGTTAAAGGTTAAGGTTAGGGTCAGTGTTAAGATTTAGGGTGAGGGTTAACGGTTAGGGTAAAGGTTAAGCGTTAGGGTTAGGGATTAGTGATTAGGGATTTTGGTTAGTGTTAGGGTTAGCGGATAGGAGTTAGTGTTTTATGAAGGGTTATGGTTAGAATTAGGATTGGGGTTAGAGTTAGGGTGAGGTATAGGGGTTAGGTTTAGGGTAAAAGGATAGGATTAGGGTTACGGGTTGGGCTTAGGTTTAGGGTTAAAGGTTACTGCTAGGGTTAGGGATAGGGTTCAGGGTTAGCTTTAGGGATTCTGGTTAGGGTTAGGTGTTAGGTTAGTGTCAGGGTTAGGTCTAGTGGTGAAGGTAAGGTTTAGGGTTAGCTTTAAGAGCTATGGTTAGGTTTAATGGTTAGGATTAGGGTTAGGGTTAAGGGTTAGGGTAAGGCTTAGGGGTTAGGGTGAAGGGATAGGGTCAAGGGTTAGGGTTTTTGTTAGGCATAGCGTTGGGGTTAGAAGTAAGGGTTACTGTCAGTGTTAGGGTTGTAGGTAGGGTTACGGTTAGGGTTAGCGGTTTAGAATTAGGGTTAGGGATTAGGTGTCACAGTGATGACTAAGAGATAGGGTTAGAATTATGGGATAGGGGTTGTTGTCAGGAAATGGGTTATGCATTAACGTTAGGATAAGAGGTTAAAGTTAGGCGCACGGTGAGGTTTACGTGTTAAGGGGAGAAATAGGAACAGGGTTGGGTGTTATGTTCAGGGTTAGGGTTATCTGTTAAAGGTATTGTTTATGCTTAGCACACGGGCCTTGTCTGCATTAGGCGGGCGGGGGGAGTTTAGGGGGCTGGGATTGTACCCAGGAAACCACTCTATCATACCCTGGGTATGGGCCCGTGGGTTTCATGCAGGACACAGTGGTAGAGCCTCCTTTCACGCATGGCATGGGAGGATGGCAGGCTTTCTAAACTCTAAGAAAGCAAGAAGTCTGAGAA